>NC_057711.1:82891250-82905392 GCF_004010195.1 Chiloscyllium plagiosum | reverse complement strand
CTCATCATATCTCACTCATCAGTGTCCAATAATCCTGCAGCAGTTCTCAGGCAGAGCATTGCTGGTAGCCACAGTTCCTGGTGGCACCAATGGTATTGGATATTTGTCACCCTCTGATTAATTGGCACCTTTCAGTGACAGAATCTCCACACTAGTAAAGCTTGACTGTGTCGAAGAGTTGCTGGCCAGATAAAATCATGTCAGGCCTCCGCCACGGAAGTTACGAGGGGCTTTCATCAGTTCTCCAAACAGTCTAGAGAACTGCCATTGCTAACATTAAATCTGGCATGTTCAATTGTAACCACCCAAGAAGGAAAAACCAGTAAAACATATCAATGACAAATATTATGACTATGTTTGATAATGTAGACCCAATATGACTAAAATATTCTTTCCAAAGTATGACTTTTTGTTTGTTTTTTTACCCTCTGGAGCAGAATTTATATGATAAACTTCTGGTGAAGGATGATCCATGGGATGTTTATGGTGAAGATTTTAAAGACAGTAATGTTCACTCTTTTGATGGAGATAAGAAATAGGAAAGACTTCCACTTGTACAGCACTTTTCAAACTACTGGATGTCTCAAAGCAGTTTGTCATTGAAATGTGGAACTTTTTCATGGAACAGATACGACGTGTCCTTGATATGTATGTACCTGTCAGGCAGGAAAGAGATGGTCGTGTGAGGGAACCTTGGTTGACGAGGGAGGTTGAATATCTAGTAAAGAGGAAGAAGAAGGCTTACATATGGCTGAGGAAACAAGGTTCAGACAGAGCGTTGGAGGGATACAGGATAGCCAGGAGGGAGCTGAAAAGAGAGGGCATGAAAAATCTTTGGTGGGTAGGATCAAGGATAACCCCAAGGCCTTTTATGCGTTTGTGAGAAACAGGAGAATGACGAGAACGAGGGTAGGTCCGATCAAGGACAGTAGTGGGAGACTGTGTATTGAGTCGGAAGAGATAGGAGAGGTCTTGAATGAGTACTTTTCTTCAGTATTTACAAATGAGAGGGACTGTATTGTTGAAGAGGAGAGTATGAAATGGACTGGTAAGCTAGAGGAGATACTTGTTAGGAAGGAAGATGTGTTGGGCATTTTGAAAAACTTGAGGATAGACAAGTCCCCCCGGCCTGACGGGATATATCCTAGGATTATGTGGGAAGCAAGAGAAGAAATTGCAGAGCCGTTGGCAATGATCTTTTCGTCTTCACTGTCAACGGGGGTGGTACCAGGGGACTGGAGAGTGGCAAATGTTGTGCCCCTGTTCAAAAAAGGGAATAGGGATAACCCCAGGAATTACAGGCCAGGCAAAGTAATGGAAAGGGTACTGAGGGATAGGAGAAAGTGAGGTCTGCAGATGCTGGAGATCAGAGCTGAAAATGTGTTGCTGGAAAAGCTCAGCAGGTCAGGCAGCATCCAGGGAACAGGAGAATCGACGTTTCGGGCATAAGCCCTTCTTCAGGAATGCTGAAGAGCTTCTGTGCAGAGGAGATGACCTGGGGGGTGCAGTGAGAGAGGGACTCACTGAAATCTTTGTAGAGGGAGGAAGAGAGCTTCTTCAAGGAAGGCATCCTTGTAAGAGGATTCGCAGTAGGTTGAAATCTTTGAGGAGAAAGTGAGGTCTGCAGATGCTGGAGATCAGAGCTGAAAATGTGTTGCTGGAAAAGCGCAGCAGGTCAGGCAGCATCCAGGGAACAGGAGAATCGATGTTTCGGGCATAAGCCCTTCTTCAGGATAGGACTGAGGGATAGGGCTTATGAGTATCTGGAAAGACACTGCTTGATTAGGGACAGCCAGCATGGATTTGTGAGGGGTAGGTCTTGCCTTACAAGTCTTATTGAATTATTTGAGGAGGTGACCAAGCATGTGGATGAGGGTAGAGCAGTGGATGGTAGTGTACATGGATTTTAGTAAGGCATTTGATAAGGTTCCCCATGGTAGGCTTATGCAGAAAGTCGGGAGGCATGGGATAGTGGGAAATTTGGCCAGTTGGATAGAGAACTGGCTAACCGGTCAAAGTCAGAGAGTGGTGATAGATGGTAAGTATTCAGCCTGGAGCCCAGTTACAAGTGGAGTTCCGCAGGGATAAGTTCTGGGTCCTCTGCTGTTTGTAATTTTTATTAATGAGTCGAATGGTGGGTCTGTAAATTTGCAGACGATATGAAGATTGGTGGAGTTGTGGATAGTGAGGAGGGCTGTTATCGGCTGCAAAGGGACTTAGATATGATGCAAAGCTGGGCTGAGGAGTGGCAGATGGAGTTCAACCCTGTCAAGTGTGAGGTTGTCCATTTTGGAAGGACAAATAAGAATGCGGAATACAGGGTTAATGGTAGGGTTCTTAGTAAGGTGGAGGAGCAGAGGATCTTGGGGTCTATGTTCATAGCTCTTTGAAAGTTGCCACTCAGGTGGACAGAGCTTGTAAGAAGGCCTATGTTGTATTAGCATTCATTAGCAGAGGGATTGAATTCAAGAGTCGTGAGGTGATGTAGCAGCTGTACAGGACCTTGGTAAGGCCACATTTGGAGTACTATGTGCAGTTCTGGTCGCCTCACTTTAGGAAAGATGTGGAAGCTTTGGAGAGGGTGCAGAGGAGATTTACCAGGATATTGCCTGCAATGGAGAATAGGTCGTATGAGGATAGGTTGAGAGTGCTAGGTCTTTTCTCATTGGAACAGCGAAGGATGAGGGGTGACTTGATAGAGGTTTAGAAGGTGATCAGGGGAATAGATAGAGTAGACAGTCAGAGATTTTTTCCCCGGGTACAACAGCGTGTTACAAGGGGACATAAATTTAAGGTGAAGGGTGGAAGGTATAGGGGGGATGTCAGGGGTGGGTTCTTTACCCAGAGAGTGGTGGGGCATGGAATGCGATGCCTGTGGGAGTGGCAGAGTCAGAATCATTGGTGACCTTTAAGCGGCAATTGGATAGGTACATCGATGGGTGCTTAAGCTAGGACAAATGTTCGGCACAACATCGTGGGCCGAAGGGCCTGTTCTGTGCTGTATTGTTCTATGTTCTAGTTTACAGTCAACGAGATAGTTAAGAAGTATGCCATTGTTGCATTGTCAGAAATATCTTCCATAATCAGATAAAGACTAGATATCTGTTTTCATCTGAAGTTGACTAAGGGACAAATTAACCAGGGCACCAGGTTTTTCTTTAAAATGAAGTGAAATAATGTCATCGTTTATATCCACCTGAAAGGGTAAAAGGACCTCAGTTTAACACCTCACCCAAAAGATAGCACCTCTGATAATGTAAACCTCTCTCATTACTGAACTTATTGTCACTCTGGATCTTTGTGCTCATGTCCTGAAGTGGAACATGAACTCAAACTTTTGTGACTCTGAGGCAAGAGTACTACCCACTGAATCAAGGCTGATGCTGAAGGTCATTGCCTGGCATGTGTGGTGCACATGTTACTGATCATTTATCAACTAAAGTATGAATTTTGTCCCAATGAGGTATGGTTTCTTTATTATCTAAGGGACTGTGAGTGGAATTAAATATTGAGCAATCAACAAACATCTTCTTTTCTAACCTTATAATGGAGGGAACATTATTAATGATTCAGCAGGAGACTGGCCCAGAACTAAAGAAATCCTATAGTAAAGGCCAAGGGCTAAGATGGTGAACATAAACTTTGTTTGTTAGGTCTGACTCCAGCCACAGAGAAAGGTGTTCCCTGAACCTTAATGACATAGATTGGCAAGGGCTCCTCTTTGATGCCACACTCAGTAAAATGTTTCATTGGTGTCAAGGTCACTCTCCTTTGACTTCTGGAATACAGTTAAAGCCCATATTTGTACCTACATAGTAATAAGGTAAGGTACCAAACCATACTGGTGGAACACTCAACTGAGTATCAGTGAGCAGGTTATTGATGAGTCACTGTCAGTTGATAGCACCTTCAATCACTACGCTGATGATTGATGATAGACTGATGGGACAGTAATTGATCAATTTAAATTTGTAAACAGGACATACTTGGGCAATTTTCCACATTGTCAGGTAGATGCCAATGTTGTAGCTTTACTCAAACAGCTTGGCAAGAGAAGCAGCTAGTTCTGGAGCACACATATTCAGCCTTACTTCTAGGAAGTTGTCAGGACCCATGGTATTCTCCACATCCAGCATGCTCAGATATTTATCAGCATTACATGGAGTTAATCACAATGGTTATTGCACAAGTAAATATGTGGCAGTATGATGCAAGTCTCAGTAAGATACAAAGAACACTTGAATGAGTACAGTGGTGTAACCGAAGTGGAGAAGGAATCTATAATAAGCCACCATTATACCAAGAATGTCCCCATTGCCTTACAATATCATTTTGAAGAAGCTTCAAAATCCTGACCTTAGTTCTACAAACAAGAACACACAAACCATGTTGAAAGCAGCTACAAATGGGGGTAGAGTATAAAGAAAGAAACAAGGTCTGTTGGAAAGCATGGGAGTTAGAAACTTCACAACAGAAAGTAGAACAAGTGAAATTCATAATATTGGGAAGCAATGTGGAATAAAGAGGCTTTTAAAAAGTGAAGAAATAGAAAATAGCTTTATAATGATCATGATGCAAGAATGAATATCAGTAAATGAATATATTTTCAAACTAGACATTCCCTGTTGGTGTCTTCTTTAAATACATATCATAAATCACATGTCTGTCACATTTTAAGTTCTGCGCTAGGTAAACATGCAATTTACCTCATAACCGCATACTTCAGAATTTGATGTCTGCTCTAAAAATATAGAGTGACATTGCATAGTTCAAACACTGTGTCTAATTCTATATCCTAACAGTTTTAAAGCACACAACCATTAACACAAATTTTAAAAAAACTTACACAGTCCTCCTATAACAATGCCAATAGAACCAAAATTAGCAAACCCACAGAGGGCATATGTAGCAATAGCTTCAGAACGGATCTATGAAAAAGCCAGAGTAAAGAAACTGAATACATGATTATTCAGAAAAAAAGAAAACAAAATTCTGATCCAGTACTTTAATTTACTGATACAAAGTAAAATAGATTTGAGTTTGCGAAACTGAATTGACATTTTGAGAAAAATATTTAAAACTAAAAGAGAGATGTATAAAATATTGTTGAGTTCATTGATTCATGACTACAAATATTATAAATGCAATCATAAAATGGTCTTCGGTCAGAAGTGGTCATTTAGTTGCTCATGTCTGGGGACTGGCTGTCTCAGTATTTTAGCTTAGTGCCACCCTTTTGCATTTCCTCACAATGCAGCACATTGTTCCTATTTAAATAATTGTCAAAGGCCCTTTAGAATGCCAAATGTAACCTTGCTCCATCATATTCCACGCAGCTCATTCCATACCCAAAATACTCGCAGCGTGAATTTTTGTTTTTTCACTTCATATGTAGCAATAGCTTCAGAACAATAGAACTATTGTTCTATGTTCTTTAGCAAAGCACTTCAAAACGCTACCCTTTGATTCCCAATCTATTTACCAGTGGGAACAGTTTCCCTATAATCCCTCTGTCCAGACCCTTTTTTGTTTTTGACAGTGTTTATCAAATCTCCTCTCGGCTTCTCCTCTCCAAAATAAGCAGTCCCACTTTTCCAATCTTTATTCATGTCTCATCCCTGGAACCATTCCCTTAACTTTTCCTGTACTCTCTCCAATTTATTCACATTCTTTCTTTCCTTCTATACAGTGGCACCCAGAACATGTACATAATACTCCAGATGATGTCTAATGTATGTCTTCTATAAGTTTATCATAGTGTCCCTACTCTTACACTCTATTGTAAAACCTAGAATACTGTATGATTTACAAATAACTCATTAAAGGCCGCTATCTTTAGTGACTTGTGTATATATACACTTGGGTTTCTCTGCTCCAGCAAACCATTTCAAATAGTATCCTTTATTTTGTATTGTCTCCCCATGTACTTTGAAAGCGCATCACCTCACACTTTTCTACATTGAACTTCATCTGCCATCTATCCACCCACTCCAACAACTTGCCTATGTCCTTTGTAGAATCTACACTTTCCTCTTCACCATTTACAAGTTTAATGTTTTCTTGCATCCAAGATCTAGATTACTTACATATATGCAGAAAAGCAAGGGCCCCAACCTTGACCCCTTGGGAACTCCATTATTAACCTCCTTCCAGCCTGAAAAATGCTCATTATTTGCTACTGTTTCCTACACCTCAAACAATTTCATATCCACTTTTCTATGTCCCTTTTTCTCCACGCCTATAAATTTCCTCAAGTCTGCTGTGTGGTACCAAATCATACACCTTTGGAAGTCTGTGTATGGCTTCACAGGAGGCTCCAAAGCACTAAGATGTCATCTAGACAGGGGACAAAACATCTGCAAATCAACTTGCCAGCTTGGCGAAGCTACCCACAACCACGCAAATCCACGTTTGTCACATCAACAGCACTATCATTCTCAACCCTCTGTCAGCTCCTCAAAAACCCAAGTAAGTTAGATAGGCATAAATTCCCCTTAAAAATACACATTGATTATTCTGAAACAATCTATATTTTTCCATGATTATTAATTCTACCCAGAATAATTGTTTCTAGAAACTTCAACATCATCAATGTCAAACATGTTGGTCTATCATTGCTGGACGAATCTTAGAATATTTTTTGAACAAAGTAATAATATTTAACATTCTCCAGTCTCCAGCATCACCTCCCCCAAGTCCAAGGAAGATTGAAAGATAATTGCCAGTTTCTTTGCAATTTCTACTCACTTCCTTCAGTATCCTTTGCATTTCATTTGGTCTCAGTGCCTTATCCAATACTTCCTTCTTATCAATTCTAAACTGTCTCATGACAGAGTTTCCTCCTCTGTCACCATGGGTTGGGCAGCATGTGCCTCAGAAGTAAGGATAAATGTAAAGCCATCATTTAACACCTCAGTCATGCCCCATATCTCTTAATATAAATCCCTCTTTTTGGTCCATAAACAGTCCTACTGCTCCCTTTTACAATTGATGTGCTGGGATTTCCTTTTACGTTAACTGCCAATAGTTTTTCATAATCCCTCTTCATTTCTCACTTCTGAATTTTCTGTACTCAGCGTCATTGTCAACTGTATTTCCTACCTGCATTTCATCATCTCAGCCTGCTCCTGCTCCACCAAATTCATCCCACCTACCTTGATACTGTCCTATCCCCCGGTCCAGGAACTCCCCACATATGTTCGGGACACCACCCACGCCATCCACCTCCTCTATGACTTCCGTTTCCCTGGACCCCAACGCCTCATCTTCATCAAGGACATCCAGTCCCTCTACACCCCCATCCACCATGACCAGGACCTCCAAGCCCTCCGTTTCTTCCTCTCCCGACGTCCCTACCAGTACCCTTCCACTGACACTTTTATTTGTTTGGCTGAACTGATCCTCACCCTCAACAATTTCTCCTTCGAATCCTCCCACTTCCTCCAGACAAAAGGGGTAGCCATGGGCACCTGCATGGGGCCCCAGCTATGCCTGTCTCTTCGTCGGCTACATAGAACAGTCCATCTTCCAGACTTACACCAGCACCACTCTCCACCTTTTCCTCTGCTACATTGATGACTGCATCGGCGCTACCTTGTGCTCCCACAAGGAGGTTGAACAGTTTATCAACTTCAACACATACCACCCAACCTTAAATTCACCTGGGCGATCTCTGACACCTCTCTCCCCTTCCTGGACCTCTCCATCTCCATCAATGATAACCGACTCAACACTGACATATTTTACAAGCCCACCAACTCCCCTAGCTACCTGGATTACACCTCCTCCCACCCTACCTCCTGCTAAATTGCTATCCTGTATTCCCAATTCCTCCGCCTCCACTGCATCTGTTCCAAGGAGGACCCACCTCCGCCCTGAAACCCCAACCCTCCAACCGCAACAAGGACAGATGCCCTATTGGTCCTCACCTTCTACTCCCCATACCTCAGAATAAATCACATCATCCGCTGACATTTCCGCCACTTACAAATGGACCCCACCACCAGGGATATTTTCCTCCCCACCCCTATCCACTTTCTGCAAAGATCGTTCCCTCCACGTCTACCTGGTCAAGTCCAAGTCGCCCAACAACCCACACACCCCTCCCACACCTTCCCCTGCCACCACAGAAATTGCAAAAGCTGCGCCCACACCTTCCCCCTCACCTCCGTCCAAGGCCTCAAAGGAGCCTTCCACATCCATCAAAGTTTCACCTGCACTTCCACACATGGCGTTTACTTCGTTGCTCCCGATGCAGTCTCCTCTACATTGGGAAAACCGGACGCCTTCTTGCAGAGCGCTTCAGAGAACATCTCTGGGACACCCACACCAATCAACCCCACCGCCCCGTGGCCGAACATTTCAACTCCTCCTCCCACTCCGCCGAAGACATGCAGTTCCTGGGCCTCCTCCACCACCACTCCCTCACCACCCGACACCTGGAAGAAGAACACCTCATCTTCTGCCTCGGGATGCTTCAACCCCATGGCATCAATGTGGACTTCATTTCCCCTCCCCCACCTTACCCCAGTTCCAACCTTCCTCATGACCTGTCCCACCTGTCAATCTTCCTTCCCACCTATCCGCTCCACCCTCCTCTCCGACCAATCACCTTCACCCCACCTCCATCCATCTATTGCACTCTCAGCTACCTTCTCTCCAGCCCCACCCTTCTCCCATTCATCTTTCCACCCCCGAGGCTCCCAGCGTCATTCCTGATGAAAGGCTTTTGCTCGAAAGGTCAATTTTCCTGCTCCTCGGATGCTGCCTGACCTGCTTTGCTTTTTTAGCACCACTCTAACCTTGACTGTATTTCCTATATGTCACCTGTTATTTTTTTCTCCTTTAACTTAATTTGTATCTCCTTTGTCATCCAAGAACCTTGAATTTGTTTATCTTATCTTTCAGTTTTGAGGAAATATATCTTGACTGTGCCCAAATAATATTCTCTTTGAAGGCAGTCCATTGTTCAGCTAATATTTATAATCCCAAACTTTTATTCCAGTCTCTATGGCCCAAATCTCTTCTCACCTCATTAAGGTCTGCTCTCTGATAGTTGCTTATTCTTACTATGGTTTGACCAATATCATTTCCTACTATCAGGTAGAATATTACTCTCTCCTAAATATTCCTCCACTGTCACTTGATCTACTTGATGAGGCCCATCTCATTTGCAAGAACCATGTCCAGCAGTGCATCATTTCATGTTGAACTGGACACATATTGCTGAGGGAAATTCTCCTCAACACAATCTCAGGGCATTTGGCCCTCACTGTTCCTTAGTCAATATATGAGTAATTATCTTTCACTACTGTAACTATTCAATGATGTTTATAGCTTTCTATAACTGCCTTGCAAATTTGATCCATCAAATCCTTCCCAGCAAATGGTGATGTACATATTACAGCGTGCAATGTAATTTCATTCTTCTTTTTCCTTAATTGTACCCACATTGATTCTATTCTCAGAACGTTCAAAAGCAGCTTATTCATCCTAGACTGTAAGGCTTTCCTTAACCATCTTTTGACACCAAAAGACCTCAATTTTCTTTCCTTTCCTCCAGAAATATTGAACACACAGATATGCTCTTCCTTAAGGCAGGTTTCCATTTTCACCACAACATCATAATCCCCGAAAACAATGTCTGCTTGTAACCCCTAACCCTTATTAACTAATATGTACGTGAATGTATAGAATAAAGTATTGGTCATATTACTGTCACCAATTATACTCAGCATGGCTTGACAGCAGTTACACACTATTGCACAACTGGAACCCAGCTACAGCATGGCTAAACTTTCATCCTCCGTAATGATGCACCCTGATTCTGGCCTGAATTTTCATCATTGGGTTCATTCCAAATCATTTGTAACTAGTTAATGAACTGACAATTAATTCAGTTATAAGCCCTTGAACATTTTCTAATTCTGTGCTAGTTAACTCAAACAGGTCTTGTGTGATCATTCTTTTGAATAGTTAATTAAAATATGTATGATGCTATTTGAATAAGTATAATATCACAGAAATAATTATGTTTACTTACTGATAAATATTGCTTCAAACCATCAACATATTCAAGGTTGCCATCAATTCTTTTGGCAATCAGGCCAGATAACCTCTCGTAAGCTACAAATTCATTGAAGAAAGTTTTCACTCCGAGGAGCTCGCCAACTATAAAGCTGTCATTCCAGTCTACTCCCATCAGGAAAGCAAGTGGCATGAAGACATAGGAACAAATTAGCTGAAAGAAATATCACATGACATTGAATTAAAAACTCTAGTCCACTCTCACAAATGTTCAGATGATGCAACGTTCCATACTTATGCTTTTGATCTCTTTCTTTTCCTTAAATGAGGATTTCCTGCACGATGGTTGACAGGGCCCTTGACAACGTTCATTCTATTTCACATCAGTGTTCAAAATACGCAGGACTGCTGTTGAATCAATCCTTGAATGTCCCCTTACTGCTGCAGCCATATGGTGGCTTGTGTACTGAGTAGGTGGGTGTTGCTTTTTGTTCAGGCCCATGGAGGCAATCAGGGATATGGAAGAGACATGGAAGCTTCAAGGAGTCTACAGATTGTTGGGTATTTGCAAGGAAGATGAGGAAGGAGGATGGACAAGGGAGCGAAAGGGTTAGAGAAAAGACAGGGAGACTGCGAGGGTTGGGTAAAGTTGAAAAACAGAAAGACTTCACGGGAGGAGGAGAGCATGGAGGTAGTAAGGGAGATGGGAAAAACAGAGGCTACAAGGGAAGTTTGCAGGAGAGGGGAGGGGGGGAGATGCAAAGAAATGACAGCAGTTCCAGAACTGGCAATAAAGGAATACATACCTAACTACAATTTGAATTCATTGCGGTAATTAATTATTTGTAAATGAATGCAGAATCTCTGGCTTAAGGTTTGCAAATGTTCAGGTGCTATGTGAAGAAAATGCAGTGAACATTTGCAGTTAGCACTGGGTCAACTGTTAAATTTAATGTGAGATTGAGATCAAAGATGCATAAAAAGGATAGTAACTGCATGGTTGAAAATATTCCAGCATTGCAAACATGCAATAGAAACACATTAACCATAACTCTAGGGTGATGGTTTTTTTTATGCTTAGAAGTGTGTGTCAGTTATTTTGCAAAACAGATGTCGTCTTTGTACTAGTTTAAATACAATGGTGTCCTGGAATCAGTGCATTTCTTGTGTGTTGCAGCCTAAATTGAAGGGACAGTTGATAATTATTGAGGATATTAATGAATTTTACTAACACAAAAGCGTGTGACTTCATACATCAACACAAACACTGGACTGCATCATTAAAAACGAACAGTTAGTGAGGATGAAAAGGCAGCCTGTGAAAACTAAAACTGTAGGTGCCAAAAATTTTAAAAAAGCTCTTGAGAAAATCTTAAGAGGAGTCCTCGAAAAGGAAAAAAACATTTTATGCTCTGCTTCACAACATTCTGCTCTCAACACTTCCCTTCTCCTCAAAACCATGATAGGGATTTCCTTAACTTCACCTTACATAATGCAAACCTCCATATCCAACGAAGCATCCTCTGATATTTCTGCCAGCTACAGTAAGCTATAAACAGCAATCAATCTTCTCCTCATCTTATGGCATTCTAAAGATGTCATCCTATCTATTTGTCAGTCATCAAAAAACTCCTCCATGGAGGGAATAGAACACCTGACTTTTCAGTTCCTCCCTTAACCAAGTCAAAACATAAAGACTGCTTTCAAGTGACAACTATGTACTATTACACCTTTCAATTAGTATGCTCTACTAGCTGCTTCAGTGTAGTCCCCTCTATACAGAAGAGACCAAAATAGGCTGGCTGTCTACTTAGAGGAACCATTCAGTCGGCAAGCATGACCCAGAGTTTCAGTTGCAATTATCTGGAATAATACTTCCCTATTTTGCTCCCTCTCTCTTATTTCTGATCTTGTTCATAGAGTCATAATCATTCAGCACAGAAACATGGTTTCGTCAAGGGCAGGTCGTGTCTCACAAACCTCATTGAGTTTTTTGAGAAGGTGACCAAGCATGTAGATGAGGGTAGGGCAGGTGACGTGGTATACATGGACTTCAGTAAAGCCTTTGATAAGGTTCCACATGGTAGGCTGTTGGAGAAAATGCAGAGGCATGGGATTGAGAGTGATTTAGCAGTTTGGATTAGAAACTGGCTTTCTGAAATAAGGCAGTGAGTGGTGGTTGATGGAAAATATTCAGCCTGGAGTCCGGTTACTAGTGGTGTGCCACAAGGATCTGTTTTGGGATGACTACTGTTTGCCATTTTTATAAATGACTTAGACGCAGGCATAGGTGGATGGATTAGTAAATTTGCAGATGACACTAAAGTCGGTGGTGTACTGGACAGTTTGGAAGAATGTTACAGGTTGCAGGCATACTTGGATAAACTGCAGAATTGGGCTGAGAGGTGGCAAATGGAATTCAATGCAGCTAAATGTGAGGTGATGCACTTTGGGAAGAATAACAGGAAGGCAGAGTACTGGGTCAATGGAAAATTCTTGGTAGTGTGGATGTGCAGAGGGATCTTAGAGTCCATGTACATAAATCCCTGAAAGTTGCCACCCAGGTTGATAGTGCTATTAAGAAGGCATACGGTGTGTTAGGTTTCATTGGTAGAGGGATTGAGTTCCGGAGCCGCAATATCATGCTGCAACTATACAAAACGCTAGTGCGGCCACACTTGGAATATTGTGTACGGTTCTGGTCGCCATATTTTGCGAAGGATGTGGAAGCATTGGAAAAGGTGTAGAGGAGATTTACCAGAATGTTGCCTGGTCTGGAGGGAAGATCTTATGAGGAAAGGTTGAGAGACTGGGTCTATTCTCATTGGAAAGAAGAAGGGATTTGATAGAGACATACAAGATAATCAGAGGATTAGATAGGGTAGATAGTGAAAGACTTTTTCCTAGGATCATGGTATTAGCTTGTACGAGGGGGCATAACTACAAATTGAGGGGTGATAGATTTAAGACAGATATCAGAGGCAGGTTCTTTACTCAGAGGGTGGTAAGGGCGTGGAATGCCCTACCTGTCAATGTAGTTAACTCAGTCACATTACGGAGATTTAATCAATCCTTGGATAAGCACATGGATGATGATGGGCTAGTGTAGGGGGACTGAGAATAGTTCACAGGTCGGTGCAACATTGAGGGCTGAAGGGCCTGTTCTGCACTGTAAAGTTCTAGAAACAGACTCTTTAACAGTGTTCTAACACTTCATATTTCCACTGAACACATTATATTGACAGTGAATATGAATGTTAGAACATAACAGAATGGGGGAGAAGTTTTGTTTTGTTTGTTTGGACTGGTTTGATTTGATCTCTTTTTTGCATAAATGCTTTACTTGGCATTTGGATGGCTGTTATCCTGCCATTTACACCTTCTCTAGACACAATTTCATTTACTTACTTATTCTATTACCATGAAAACTTTTGCCATTTAATCTCACTTGCCCTTCACCCTGACTTATTGTAGACCTTCCATTTTGTATTGCTGAAAAGACAGTCTTGTTGCTAAAGCTTTTTGTCTTGTACTCATTGGGCCCTTGAAGATAGAAACAGGGGAATATATTACGGGGAACAAAGAAAAAGGCAGAAGAATTGAATTGGTACTTCAGATCTGTGTTCACTGGGGAAGACACAAGCAATCTCCCTGAGGTAACAGTGGCTGAAGGACCTGAACTTAAGGGAATTTATATTTGCCAGGAATTGGTGTTGGAGAGGCTGTTAGGTCTGAAGGTTGATAAGTCCCCGGGGCCTGATGGTCTACATCCTAGGGTACTGAAGGAGGTGGCTCGAGAAATCGTGGATGCGTTGGTGATTATTTTCCAGAGATCAATAGATTCGGGATCAGTTCCTGCAGATTGGAGGGTGGCTAATGTTGTATCATTTTTTAAGAAAGGTGGGAGAGAGAAAACAGGAAATTATAGACCAGTTAGTCTGACCTCAGTGGTGGGAAAGATGCTGGAGTCTATTGTAAAGGATGAAGTTATGACACATCTGGATAGTAGTAACAGAATAGGTCAGAGTCAGTATGGATTTATGAAGGGAAAATCATGCTTGACTAATCCTCTGGAATTTTTTGAGGATGTAACTCTGAAGATGGACGAGGGAGATC
>NC_057711.1:82861236-82891039 GCF_004010195.1 Chiloscyllium plagiosum | reverse complement strand
AGAGGGATTGAGTATAGAAGCAAAGAAGTTCTTCTGCAGCTGTACAGGGCCCTGGTGAGACCACACCTGGAGTACTGTGTGCAGTTCTGGTCTCCAAATTTGAGGAAAGACATTCTGGCTATTGAGGGAGTGCAGCGTAGGTTCACGAGGTCAATTCCTGGAATGGCGAGTTTACCTTACACTGAAAGACTGGAGCAACTTGGCTTGTATACCCTTGAGTTTAGAAGACTGAGAGGGGATCTGATTGAGACATATAAGATTATTAAAGGATTGGACACTCGAGAGGCAGGAAACATGTTTCCGCTGATGGGTGAGTGCCAAACCAGAGGACACAGCTTAAAAGTACGGGGTAGACCATTTAGGACAGAGCTGAGGAGAAACTTCTTCACCCAGAGAGTGGTGGCTGTGTGGAATGCTCTGCCCCAGAGGGCAATGGAGGCCCAATCTCTGGATTCATTTAAGAAAGAGTTGGATAGAGCTATCAATGATTGTGGAATCAAGGGTTATGGAGATAAGGCAGGACAGAAAACTGATTAAGGATGATCATCCATGATCATATTGAATGGTTGTGCAGGCTCGAAGGGCAGAATGGCCTACTCCTGCACCTACTGTCTATTGTCTATTGACAAACACAAAAATTTCAATAATCAGATTTCACTTTATTAGAGGACTAAAGGTTGTTTATTGGCTTATTAATATTGCATGAAATAGAAACAAGTCTGATAATTGGGACTAAATTAGAAACCAGCAAAGGGCCACTAAAAATTTGATTCAGGTAAAAACTAGAATATAAGAGTAAAGTAGCCAGAAAAAGAAAAACAGTGTAAATAAAAGAAGAGATAAAGTTATTGTTGATTTCTTAGAAGCAAAGATTGGTAAATTTAAGACAGGCAATGAAGAAATTACTGAGGCATTCATAGAATCATATAGCACTGAACAGCCCTTTAAATCTGCACTAGTCCCACCTTCTAGCACTAGCCTCATAGCCCTGAATGCTCATCCATATATTTTTTTTAAAATAAGTGAGGTTACCTATCGTAACAACTCTGTTTGGCAGTGCATTCCAGATCACCACCAACCTAAGGTGAAATAAATTTTCCTCAAATTTCCTGTAAACCTCTTGCCTTTCACCTTAAAACTATGCTCCCTTGTTATTAGCCGTTTCACTAAAAGGAACACCTACTTGCTATTCACCCGTCCAAGCCCCTCATAATCTTATATAATTCAATCAGATTGCCCCTCGATCTTCTCTTCCCCAAAGAAAACAACCAGAACTTAGCAGCTTCTCTTTATAGCTAAAGTGGTGCAACCCAGGCAACATCCTAATGAATGTCCTCTGCTCCCACTCCTATGAAATCACATCCTTTCTTTTATGTGGAACCAGAACTGTGCACAGTACTCCAACTGTGGCTTAACCAAAGCCCAATAAAGCTCCAACATAGCTTCCCTACTCTTATAATCTATGCTTTGACCAAACCAATATAGGCGAGTGTCCCATATGCTTTCTTAATTACATTATTAACTTACCCTGTCACCTTCAAGTACTTGTAAACAAAAGTTTCCTATTGTTCTGTCATTCATTGAGTACCCCCTTGTCTTGTTACTTCTTCCAAAGTGCATCACCTTACTAATCAGGGTTAAATTCCAAATGCCTCTGAAATGCCATCTAACTAATCCATTTATATCCTTCAGTAATCTAAGAACTTCTTCCTCACTGACACCAGTCAACCTTCGTGTCATCCACAAAGTTACTTATCATTCTGAACCTCAACACTCTTGTCTGCATTGTTTACATATATATTAAATGAATTAGAGTCTCAGCACTTATTGCTGTGGTGCATAAGTTACCCTAAATTTTATGTACATTTATCTAAATTACTAGTCTCCTAGGTGGGTCCTTGTCAAAGAGTTTATTGAAATCCAAATAAACTGCATCAAACTGCACTACCTGCTTCTTCACACTTGGTCACCTGTTCAAAAAATGCAATCAGATTTGCTGGATATGACCTCTGTCTGACAAAGCCATGCTGACAATCCCTGATCAAACCTTGCCTTTCCAAGTGGAGATTAAATCTGCCCTTCAGAATTTTCTCCAACAGCTTCCCTATCACAGACATGAGACTCACTGGGTGTAATTCCTTAGTTTATCTTTACTATCTTTCTTGAAAAGTGGAACCATATTAGCTGTCTTCCAGCCCTCTAGCACCATTCCTGTGGCCAAAAAGTAATTAAAAATTTGAGTCATGGCCCCTAAGGTTTCCTCCCTATGTCCCACAATAGACTAGGATACAACTTATCTGGACCTGAGGATGTGTCCATTGTTAAGCCTGCCAAAACCTCCAATACCTCCTCACTCCCCATATCAATCTGCTCAAGAACAACAGATATTTAGCATATTATTTTATAATGGAACTCATTCCCCAAAATAAGCAACATTGAAGGAGGTAAAAACAAGAAGGAAAATAAGGAAGTTAAAATCAAATTGAGTATTGCTGAAAAGAACACAGATTTTGTCAGGGCAATGTCTCTACCGTTCACAGTGTACTTGGCAATCAATCAGTTACTCCTTTCATGCAGTATAAATATTGATATTTCCTCTTGAATTGGTAATTAGATTAGATTAGATTCCCTACAGTGTGGAAACAGGCCCTTCAGCCCAACAAGTCCACACCGAACCTCCAAAGAGCAAACCACCCAGACCCATTCCCCTACACCTAACATTACGGGCAATTTAGCATGGCCAATTCACCTAAACTGCACATCTTTGGATTGTGGGAGGAAACCGGAGCACCCGGAGGAAACCCACGCAGACACAGGGAGAATGTGCAAACTCCACACAGACAGTTGCCCAAGGTGGGAATTGAACCCGGGTCCCTGGTGCTGTGAGGCAGTAGTGCTAACCACTGAGCCACCGTGCCACCCATAATCTTGTGAAATGACTGCAAAATGAAAATCTTTGACAAAATGTTTTTTAGCAATACTCAATGTCTGCATTCACAAACTAATATTACTATCAAAAAAGAGAAGTATTGGAGAAACTCAAAACATATTGAGTTTCACAAAGACGAAAGAGTGCATGCTCACTTTAAGACAGAAAGTATTTTCTGAATTTTAAAGTAAATTTAAAGTACAACCACAGCTCTCAGAACAGACCAACTAAGAGACAGTTTGTTCCAAATAGATACATGCAGCAAATGGCTGTTAAATGGATACCTGAGTTTTGGTTGCTGTTTTGACAACCGTTCACATTTAACTAATTCATTTATATTATGCCCAGGATACTAAAACCCAATTGAGTTTGAATTTATGATGTTGACAACATTGGACCCATGACAGGGAACAATGTTAGGGGTATAAAAAACGTGGGCATTTTGAAAATTGGTCAGAGCAACTGCCATAAAGTTGGAGAGCTAACTATCCATCAAACTGGAGAGCATATATCATCTAAAAGGAACTCTCAAAGCTCTCAAAAAGAAATCTCCCACAAGGTACTATCAATCAAAAGGTATCTTTCCCTGTAAAAAAATACTTGCAGTATAAAGAAAGCAGACGACCCAGGAGAAGACAGCAGAGTTGGGAAGAAGAGGAAGGAAGGGTGAAGGAAGAGAAGAAGACCATCTGTGTGGACTTTAAAAGATTGTGCTAATTTACCGTTATTATTAATTGTCTTATTGGCTTTTGTTTAATGTTCACTGTTAGAGTTATGAAAATAAATTGTTAGTTTTCTTTAAACACTGGAAATAAGGATCTCTCGGTCCCTCATTCACACTTTTAACAGATTATAAGGTGAGGAGAGCTTTTCTGGGTGTTTGGTTTTAATTAGCAGAGGGGTTCATCCTCCACATCGTAGCAATATAATCCAATAAATCGCTGGGATCTGATGACTACACCCTAAGATATTAAAAGAGATAGCTGCAGAGATAGTGGATGCACACTCGGCTATGATCTTCATGGAATTGAGAATCAATTCCATCAGATTAGAAGTGGGCAAGTGTTACACCAACTTTTCAAAAGAGAAAACTGGGAATCACAGGCCAGTTAGTCTAACATGATCAACATTAACAATGCATGTAGAAAAACATAAGAATCATTAGAACAAGTCAATATGGTTTTACTAAAGAGAAATCCTGTTTGACAAATTTATTGGAGGTTTTGAGGATGCAAATAATAAGGCAAATGGAAAAAAATAAATGTATTATGCCTGAATTTCCAAAGGCATTCAATAAGGTACTGTACAAAAAGGTAGTAGGTAACATAAGAATTCATGGAATTGACATAATATATTAGCAAGGACAGAAGATTGGATAATAGACAGAAAGCGGACAGTGGGCATAAATGGTGAATGTATAACTGGGCAGGAATGAATAGTGGAGTACCACATGCAGGGACCTCAGCTATTTATAATCTCTGCAAATTGGATTTAGATAGAGAGATAGAAGTAATGAGTTTAGCTTTGCCAATTATACAAAGTTGGGTGGAAAAGAAAGCAGTGGGGTGAGAGGCTGCAAACAGATATAACCAGGTAAAGTGAGTGGGATGGTAGATAGATTTACAATGTGGAGAATTGTTAAAGTTATTCACTTTGGTCAGAAAAATAAATATGAGGAATTTCATAAAAGTGCAAGACATGTAATCAATAATGTCCAAAGAGATTTAAGTGTGATCATTCAGCGAACGCAGATAGTTAGCATACAGGCACAGCAAGCAGCTAGGAAGCAAATGGCATGTTGGCTTTTATTGCAAGCAGACTTTGCAAACACAGCACTTTGTTACAACTGTACAAGGCTTAGCAGAGACCACATTGTGGGCGCCACGGTGGCACAGTGGTTAGCACTGCTGCCTCACAGCGCCAGAGACCCGGGTTCAATTCCCAGCTCAGGCGACTAACTGTGTGGAGTTTGCACATTTTCCCTGTTTCTGCGTGGGTTTCCTTGGGGTGCTCTGGTTTCCTCCCACAGTCTAAAAATGTGCAGGTTAGGTGAATTGGCCATGCTAAGTTGCCCGTAGTGCTAGGTTAAGGGGTAAATGTAGGGGAATGGGTCTGGGTGGGTTGCGCTTCGGCGGGTCGGTGTGGACTTGTTGGGCCGAAGGGCCTGTTTCCACACTGTAAGTAATGTAATATAGTTAATGGTAGTTGCCTTTTCCCTAGGATTGGAGATTTCAAGACTGGGGGGATACATTTTAAGATGAGATGAAAGAGATTTAAAAAAAGACATAAAGGGCAATTTTTTACACAGAGGTAGTTATGTGTGAAATGAACGTTCTGAGGAAGTGGTGGATATGGGTACAATTACAACTTTTAAAAGACAATTGGATAACTCCAACAGGCATATTTAAAATCACAACCTTTTGAAACACTGCTCCTTTGTCAGGTGAAGTGGAAAGAGACACACAGGCTCAGAATATACAGAGAGATAATAGCAAGTTTAGATTATATAAATCAACACGCTGCTGATTATGTGCTGCTGTTGATTGGCAACAGCGACAAGTCAAATGACATTACTACTGCATCCCTGTCCAAGTCAGGTTGATGAGTAGTTCACATTCACATTGCTAATTTTCTTTTTTAAATAGGTTTAGAAATTCTTACTGATTTTTATATTTATTGCTTTTTTTTCTCTCATAATATATTTTTCCCTTGTTATCACTTTTCTGATCATTTTCTGCTATTCTAATATTCTGTCCAATCTTCAGACCTGTTACCCCCATCTTTGTGTACATTTTTTGTTTAGTATTATCTTTAATTATTCTATCGTGTTCTCTGAAATATTTCCTTAAATGTCTGTTGCTGCATCTCTATTACCCAACTCTTAATCTAATGATATTTTTATTCACTCATGCGATATGGACATCGCTGGCTGGCCAGCATTTATTGCTCATAGTTGACCTTAAGGAGGTGGTGGCTGAAAATGTGTTGCTGGAAAAGCGCAGCAGCTCAGGCAGCATCCAAGGAACAGGAGAATCGACGTTTCGGGCATAAGCCCTTCTTCAGGAAAGGGCTTATGCCCAAAACGTCGATTCTTCTGTTCCTTGGATGCTGCCTGACCTGTTGCGCTTTTCCAGCAACACATTTTCAGCTCTGATCTCCAGCATCTGCAGTCCTCACTTTCTCCTTAAGGAGGTGGTGATGACCTGCCTTCCTGAACCTTTGTACTGTAGGTAGACCACAATGCTCTTCAGGAGAGAGTTCTAAGATTTTAATCTCAGAATTCACTTTTATGCTCTCATAATTGATCTTAGTTAGCTGCACACCAAGAGAAAGATAGTAACAGACATCAGGAAATCTAAGAGTTCCAAAGCCAACTTCTGGGGTACTGGATTACAAACCTTCCTCCATCACCAAAAATATCTATTGACCTTTATTCTTGGTTTCCTATCACATGGTCAATTTTTATTCCACTTTTATTTTATGGGCTATAATTTTTCTCATAAGTATGTTGTGTGGCACTATATTTATCACCTTCTGAAATTTCATGTAATAGCTATTACAGCAGTACTATCAAAATTTCCAGTCTATGAAAAGGAAGAATTATAGAAAACACAGAGGTGACAATGCCCATTGAATTAGCATTAACAATTTATGTGGTGCCAAACACACCTTTAGGAGTATTGTATTTGGTTTTAGAAAGAACATTAAACAAAGGAGTTCAGATAATTCCAGTTCCGAGACTGCCTCGACTATAATGAAGGGTATATCAGATTCCAGGGGTTTGATTGTGATAAGCGTTTGGTACACTTGCCTTTATTGATCAGTGCATTGAGTATAGGAGTTGGGACACCATGTTGCACCTGTACAGGACATTGATTAGCCACTTTTGGAATACTGCATTCAATTCTCGCCCTGCTATAGGAAAGATATTGTGAAAGGGTTCAGAAAAGATTTACTAGGATATTGCCACGGTTAAGGGTTTGAGCAAAAGGGAAAGGCTGAATGGGCTTGGGCTATTTTCCCTGGAGTACCAGAGGCTGAGCTGTCACTTTGGACATGTTTATTAAATCATGACGGGCATTGATAGGGTGAATAAATCTCAGGGTAGGGGAGTCCAAAACTAGGGGACATAAATTTACGGGAAAGATTTGAAAGTGCCAACTGGGCAACATTGTCACACAGAGGTGGTGTAGATGGGTACATGAATAGAAAGGGTTTAGAGGGATACAGTTTAGTGCAGTACAACTCAATGACTCTATAATTGATTGGCGCAAAGGAAATAACATATCTCTAAAAACATGATATATAGACCAGTTATCAATTACAAAAGCCTTTTGCCTGCCAACAATTATGTGATTGGTCCTTAGACAACTGAACAGGTTGGGGCTGGAAACAAGTTACAGAGAAATGTTCTGATCTCTATCAGCACAGCCTTCTCACTGTTCTCTGCAGTTAAAGCCCATTATAAACTTGAAGAAAATATGTTCAACTTTTCCTTCAGCAATTGTTCTAAGCTGTGACTTTTAATTAATCATTCAGACACCTTTTTTATAAGTGAATTAGCCACCATGTGTCTTTTGCAAATCAGTGGAAGCATCTGAATAAAAGCAACTATCAGGCAACATTCCGACCTGCATAAGAATCATAAGGATCAACTCAGCAACTCAGGAATAGGAACCACTGAACTTCCTCTCAATTTTCAATTGTCCATAACCTGTCTTTCCCTATCTGTTCATTTGTCTGTGTGTGTGAGATGGGGTTTAAGGGCATTATAGTTTTAATTTGTAACACTATGTGCTGACGCTTCATAACTGATTATTTGTAAATAGAGTCTAATTACTTGCAATAAATAGTCATTCTTGTTAAGTGCAAAAACCTAATATATGATATAACAATAAGTGCCAGACTCAGAGAGTACTCAGGCCACAAGGTACTGGGGGGAATATTCAGGAGCTAGGCCAATTCCAAGTGGGACTAAGAAAGTTACAGAAGCCAATCCATGCTGGAAAAGCTGCACAGGGGCCAAGAGGATTCAGGAGGCAGATTCCACATGCAGAAAATGCACCCAGTGCTAGCACATCCACAGCTGCACAGGAACAAAGAATACAGTAGAACCGGGGCAGCGAGGAATACAATCAGAGGGTGGTTCTCATCAGACAGTCCCAGACAGCAGTCTTCACTGAGCAATCCTCACAAAGCAGATGGAATACAGACCAAAAGGACAGGAGAAAAACTTGGGAAGAAGTCCCTTGCACCTTGGCTTGAGAGCAGGATCTTGCCCCACCCACTTTATCGAGGACAAAACATTCCTTACCGACATTTCTTTTCCTTCGGTATCAGTGAACCATTCCCAATTGTCACAGTTGTATACTTTCTTTATCTAATTAAAGAATGTATTATATCTAAATTGCTGCTTCTTAAACTCAATAAGCTATCATAAAATTACTTACAAATCACCAATTACCAATACTAGATAACTTAAATCATGAACCTTGAAATCAGTGCAATTTTCATCTTGACTTTTCTTAATTATACCACCTATGACTACTAAATATCCTGATTCTAGAAGCTTCCCCACCACTGAAATTAAACTAACTCATCTGCAACTTGTGGGCCTACCATTATTATGTTTTTTTGAGCAAGGACATAAGAACTGCAATTCTGTTCTAGCACCTGTCCTGTGTTTAGGCAAAATTGAGATTACAGCCAGAACTCTTGCAATCTCCATTCTCACTTTCTTTAATAACTTGGTTGCACCTCATCCAGTCCTAGTGCTTTAACTTTAATAGCAACAGTCTAATACTTCCTCCTCATCACCCTGAACTCTTCGAGTGACAGTTTCCTTCTCAGTCACCAAAGCCAGAATAGCATTTGCCTCTTTGGTAAAGTCAGATACATAATATTCATTCAATATCTCAGCTATGCTCCGTGTTTCCAAAGTATAAATCCCATTTTTGATCCCTAATCAATCACACTCCATCCTTTAACATTCTTCTACCTCTATGCCTGCAGATGTTATATTAGCTGCCAGTCTTTTTCATAATTGCTCTTCGCTTCTCGATTATGTTTTCTCACCTCCCCTCTAAACCTTCTATATTCCTATTGATTCTCAATTATATTTTCTATCTGACATGATATCATCTGTCTTCTTTATCTTAAATTTAATCTTTGTCATCCTGGGAGATTGTCTTACCTTCCTTTGACTGTACCTGACCTTCTCCTCACTTAAGGAAGCCAACCTTTCATTCCAGTCTACCTTGCCCAGCTTCATTCTTGCCCCAGTAAAGTTGGCTTTCTGCCAACTGACTTCTTATTCTTACATGAAGGAGAGAGAGAGAGAGTGTGAGAGTGAGAGAGAAAGAGAGAACATACGTGAGTGAGTCAGTAAATAAATGAGCAAGCAAGCAATGTGAAAGCTCACTCTTCAAATAAGGCCAAATATTTCTGATGAGAGGGTATTAACCTGAAGCACTGAATCTATTTCCCTCTCCAAAGATGCTACCCGACCAGCTGACTATTTTCAGGAGTTTCTGTTTTCATTGCAACTTTCAATAGTTATATGCTATAAAACAATTCATAATCCAAAGATTATGGTTCAAGTGAAATATCAAGTCATGCCCTTCACTTGCATAAACTAACACAATTTGATACACAATTAACATCTACCAATTTTTGAGTTTAGGATAACTTAATTATAAGCACTGCATCGCCAAAGTGAATTTAGAATCAGTGCACATTCAGTAATGGTGACAACTTATTAAAATTCAGGAAGACATTTTTATTCTTAAAACAATGTGTTTTGAAATAGAAATTAGTTTTTAGGTACAGAATTCAGTCTTTGAGAATCACAAATTTCCTCAAATGAGATAAAATAATGCAATTAAAAAAGAAAATTACCTCAAAACTGAGCCGAGGCTCACCAAACATGTTTCCCAACCAGGAGAGCACAGCATTAAGAAAAGCCAAGAGTGCCAGAAATGCAATAAGGTTAACAGCAATGTTTG
This sequence comes from Chiloscyllium plagiosum, assembly GCF_004010195.1. NCBI lineage: Eukaryota > Metazoa > Chordata > Chondrichthyes > Orectolobiformes > Hemiscylliidae > Chiloscyllium > Chiloscyllium plagiosum. The sequence continues at coordinate 82,881,106 of NC_057711.1, read as the reverse complement.
CCACCAAAGTAATTGATGCAAAGGCTCCTAAACAGGCTGCTTCTATTATGTTTTTTGCTTCACTGCAGAACAAAAAGATAAATAATTGTGTATAACAGTTGAAAATTCTTTGGTCAAATCTATCTATAACTTTGTGCCACCTCTGGGCACAGCACAGCTTAATTTCTAGTGCACTACTGCAGGCAGCCATGACAACTCTCCAAATTTCCCTTTAGCACCATGATAATTGTTGAAACTGAAATCAGCTGAAATAGAGTTCTGATTTTCAGAGCTCGAACAACAATTGGAAATAGTGTGGTACGTCTGTGAGGTAGAGAGCAATGTGGATAGCATGTTGAGAGAGGTGATCACTCTACAACTTAAGGGACTGGAGAAAGGAAGGGAATGGGCAACCATCAACCAGTCCAGGGTAAATAGGCTAACTGATGTCCCACTCAAAAATTCATTCCCCATTTTGAAAACTGGTAATGGCACTGGCTTCTCAAGGAAATGCAGTCAGAGCCACAAATGTGGCACTGCAGCAGCTCAGCTGTACAGAAGGAAAGGAAGAAGAAAACAGAAGTGATAACTTTCTCAAAAGTAAGAAGAAACTGTTCTCACTTGTAAAAAAACAAGATCATGAAGAGCGAATGCAGGAAAAACTTGCACAATCAGCATGTAGTTAGAATATGAAATGCATTGCCTTAAAGTGTGGCAGAGGTAGGTTCAATTGAGGCTTTCAAGAAGACATTGGATAATTATTTGGATAAAAGTAATGTGCAAGGGTACAGGCAAAAAGCAGGAAAAAGTGATCAATTAATGAACTGGTGCAGTCACAATGAGTCAAGTGGCTTCCTTCTCTACAGTAACACTTCTGTGAATTGTTAATACAAAGAAAATCGACATCTCAAGTGCAGAAAGGAAACAAATTAAAATGTAGAGTTTCATTCCTGCAAAGAGTAAATTCTTAGAGATTTCAAGAAGTTACAATTTAAAATTTTTCGTATATTTTTGTTGTTTTCCTGTCTGTCCTTTTCTCTCTTTAATTCAACCTTTTTAAAATCTTTTTCTCTTTTTCTACCTGTTTTGACTCAAATTTACCTCTGCCTTTATGTTTTGTTCTCAATCTTTAATTCTTATTGATTAAGGGAAATATATTAATTGTCCATTTGTTCACGAATAGTCCAAATATTTCATTATCAGTTCATACTTCCATAAATAATGTCACAAATTATTTTTGAATTGATGAGTGCAGAAGAAGTCTAACCAAACTTATTTCAGCTTGCATACAATTCTGGTCTCCTTCCTATTGGAAGGATGTTGTGAAACTTGAAAAGCTTCAGAAAAGATTTACAAGGATATCACCAGGGTTGGAGGATTTGAGCTATACGGAGAGGCTGAATAGGCTAGGGCTGTTTCTCTGGAGCCATCAGAGGCTGAGGGGTGACCTTAAAGAGGTTGATAAAATCATGAGGGGCAAGGATAGGATAAATAGACAAGGTATTTTCCCTGGCGTGGGAGCATCCAGAACGAGAGGGCATAGGTTTAGGGTGAGAGGGGATAGAAATAAAGTGACCTGAGGAGCAACGTTTTCACGCAGAGGGTGGTGTTTATATGGAATGAGCTGCCAGAGGAAGTGGTGGAGGCATTACAGCATTTAAAAGGTATCTGGATGGATATATGAATAGGAAGGATTTAGAGGGATATGTGCTATTGCCTAGTGCTGGCTAATGGGACTAGATTAGGTTAGGATATCTGGTCGGCATGGCCAAGTTGGACTGAGAGTCTGTTTCCATGCTGTACATCTCCATGACTCTAAGCTATAGCACTTAGGCCTTTTTCCCTTTCATTATTTTATCAGAAGTACAGGACATCCAGTACATTTTATGACTTTCACATTCATGTAGCAATGAAAAAAGCAATGAAACTGACCCTTTATCCAACTTGAGGTTAGATTTAGTTGATATGTTTGGAGTTTCTACCTCAGGCCAAAACAGTTTGGCTACAGCCAGAGCTGCAGGAGCAGACATCACTGAAGCTGTTAACAAATGGGCAGCTGGAACCTGTATTTGAAACATCAAAGTTTAGATTAGTCCTCACAGCAACAATGTAATGCAAGTGCGCATTTTACTTGCATTTAAACTTTTTTTTAATTAACTTATCTTTCTGATCAGTTCAGAGATGTTATTACACACCACTGGAGGAGGTGGGACTTGAACCCAAAGCTCCTGGTTTCAGGGGTAGGAATAGAACCACTGCAACACAAGGGCTCACACACTACACTTTCAATGTGAATTATTTAGTTTAAATCTGATGTGAATCATCATGCAGAAATTGCCATGGATGATACTTGCCTGCACAACATATGGGTTTACATTTCATTCAAATAAATGCACAAGTGGATGCTGCAATACGTCATTGGGACATTCAGCTTTTCTAGAAATCTTTATGGCAATATTTTAAAAATCCTAAATCAGTTTTGTAAATGTTGATGTAGTTTATGTCAGATGTTTTGGCAAGATAGTTTTTGGGTGCTCATCTTCCAGCAGATACAAAAGCTGAAGAGCCTGAGGCCATACTTTTCTTGAACATGGGTAGAGTGTGAACCTAGAACACTTATTGACTTCTTGGAATGAATCAATTATAGTTCTGCTAAGGACTTCCAGCTTTGAAAATAGAGATTCTAACGAAGTGATCAGATATGACTGACGGTTGGAACAAGATATCAAGGAGACCAATTCTGATACCATTGTTATTAGATTGCAAAATGAATCTCAATATCATCTACACTTTCTTACAAGCACAAACAAACAAGGTTATGAGTCAAGTGCTGGAAAATGGGATTAAAATAGTTAGGTGGCTGTTTTTGACTGATGCAGACTCAATGGGCTGAAAAACCTTTTTCTGTGCTGTAAGCCTCTATGACTCTAAAAGAACCATCTCAGCCAAGGAACTCAACATTTGAGTGCTCAGTGACATGAGAACCAAGACAGCAGGTGAAAATATTGGTGCTGGATATTTTCTAATCAGCTTGTTCACAGATGTTATTGCACAACCTTGGAACAGGTGGGACTTCAACCCTGGCCTCCTGGTTCAAATGTGGAGACAAGACTGTTTTGAGTCTTCTTGAGATTGATACATATCCATTCTTCAATAAATACTATTATGAGCACAGTGTTTCATCTGAGTCAACTAACTTTGTTAGAGGATTCACTTTGAGCCCATTCAGGGCTCTGATATCTTGTAAAGACTCCTAAGAATGCAGCTTCAATTATGTTTAAGGGTTATGAAGAACGTGGGGGAAACTGCAGTTGAGTCCAAGATGAGATCAGCTATTATCATATTAAATGGCTCAGCAGGCTCGAAAGGCTGAAGTGCCTGCTCCGCCTCTTAGTTCTTCTGTTCTTCACTGCAGAAAAAAGGTAGTGTGTAAAGGTAAATATTGTGCATTATAGTTTAAAAATTGGCCATTTAGGCCAGGAGTATTTTACTGTACTCTCCTTCATTTTTGCAAGAAAAACAGTCCTAAAATATCCTTGAGAAAGTCCACATAGAAGTAGAGGGACCTTGCCTTCATGTTATTAGTGTCATGCTATGAACATCACCAGGGTCACATACAATGAAAATTTCAGTCAAGGCAAAATAAACGTGAGGAGTAGTTTGTGATTACAGAGTGCGATGAATTCATTAAGAGGATGCATTGAACTCCACCTTGCCCAGAAGCATATTAAAGACTTAGTTGCAGGAGGAAGCTTCAACAAAGCAGAGATTTATTTTCAACAAGGCTGGTCCTCACGATCTTTTCCCATGTTTCTCAGAGATGTAGATATCCAAGCAATGGAACAACTCCCTCACCAATAGTAGGCCAAGAACAGCAAGATCAGAACTAAGAAAATGCACCTTACAACTACATCCTCTATCAGCACAGATTCAATACCTCATTGCACCCTCACACACATCAGATGAACTGCTACTAAGTCATAAGCAGTGCACTAGTAGCAGAGGCAACTGTGGGCAGTCCTCTACAGAGCATGGAGGTCACAGTTGTTCTCAGCTGGTCACAGATGGGAGTATCAAAGTGAAAGAAAACATGCCCCTTAATGGGCTGTCAGTATACCTTTAACAAAGTGAGTAAGTGCTATTGATGAATTGGGTGGTATCTTTGGATCACTCCCTGTGATATATGCCTGTGCCAGGAATACCATTCCAGTGAGTACCAGTCTTTTCATCGCCTGGTCACCTTGGTTCCTTTGACTGTGAGAACTTGAATATTCAGTGCACTGTCAGAGATAGTTCTTTTATAAGTAACTGGAGATAACATCAGAATTAATTTTGCATCTCATTACAATGGTCACAGCACCCATTCTAAGCACACAAATCTGATCAGCCCATGTTCATGAGATCAGAACTTTAAGCAATGAAGGCATGTTTCTCAGGTACAAAGCTCATCATGCAAAGCAGCCCTACGCTACTTTAGAACTATAGCAACTTTATACTAATAGTAGCATACCCAAACATTTTACATGCTGCTGGGAAATTATTCATTCAACGGATGTGGGCTTAACTGGCTGAGCCACATTTATTGACCATCTCTCATTGCCCTTAAGATGATCGTAGTGAGCTGCCTTCTTGAACTGCTGTAGTCCACTTGGTGTATATATCCACAACGCTACTAGAAAGGGAGTTCTAAGATTTTGACCGAGTAACACTAAAGGAATGATGATATATTTCCAGGGCAGGGAGGTGTCTGGCTTGGAGAGGTACTTGGAGTTGGTTGTGTTCCCGTGTATCTGCTTCCCTTGCTCTTCCGAGATGGTAGTGAGAATGGGTTGGAAGGTGCTGTCTAAGGACCTTAAACATCAGCAGTACATCTTGAAGATCAGTGGTTTCCAAACCTTTGAAGCACACAATCAAATTTTGAATTTAAGAGCAACCTCAGTATCTACCCCTAAGAAAGTAAGACCACAAAACATAGAAACAGAAGTAGACCATTGGCCCATCAAGGTCACTCTGCCATTCAATGAGAGCATGGCTGATCTAATAATCCTCAACTCCATTTTTCTGCTTTACCTCCATCACCTTTTATTTCTCAAGTGATCAGAAATCTGTCTATCTTGGCCTTGAATAGACTAAATGACCCACTTTCGGTGGCCCTCTATGGTAAAGAATTCCATACTTTATTCCCCTAAACTCCAGTGAGTACTTACCCAACTGAATGAACCTTTCCTATGTGAAAATCACTTCATGCACAGCATTGACCTAGTGCATCTTGTCTGAATTGCCTGTGTATCTTACCTTTGATAAGGGAACTAAAACTGTACACAGTAATGAAGGTGTAATCTCAACAATGTATTGTACAGACTTAGCAAAACCTTTCTATTTTTACAGTTCATTCACTTTGAAATGAAATCCAACGTACCATTAGCCTTCCCTATTACCCAAGGTACTTGCATACTTGCTTTTTCTGATTCATGCACTACAGCTCCAAACCCATGTGTTCTGCAGTTTTCTGTAGTCTTTCCCTATTTAGGGAATATTCAGCACTTCTATTCATTCATGCCAAAAAGCATAACCCCACATTTTCCCACATTATATTCCATCTGTCAAACTTTTTCCCATTTGCCTATCTTGTCTATATCCCTCTGTAAATTCTTTATGCCATCTCCACTACTTGCCTTCCCACCTATTTTTGTACCTTGGTAATGTTCTTAGCACAACCATCTTCAGCTGCTTCAACAATGACCTTCCCTCCATCATAAGGTCAGAAGTGGCAATGTTCAGCAACACTTGCAACTCTCAGATATTGAAACAATCCATATTCAAATGCAAAAATATCTGGACGATATCCAGACAAGTGGTAAGAAACATTAGTGCCACACAAATGATAGGTAATAACCATTGCCCCTTGACATTTAACTGTATCACTCTTATTGAAAACCCCATTATCAATATTCTGGGAGTTACCACTGACCAGACTAGTCATGTAAGTACTATGGCTACAACAGTAGATCAGAAGTTAGGAATCTTACACTCATCTCCTGATTCATTACATTACATTTACATTACAGTGTGGAAACAGGCCCTTCGGCCCAACAAGTCCACACCGACCCGCCGAAGCGCAAACCACCCATACCCCTTACCTAACACTACGGGCAATTTAGCATGGCCTGCACATCTTTGGACTGTGGGAGGAAACCGGAGCACCCGGAGGAAACCCACGCAGACACGGGGAGAATGTGCAAACTCCACACAGTCAGTCGCCTGAGGCGGGAATTGAACCCGGGTCTCCGGCGCTGTGAGGCAGCAGTGCTAACCACTGTGCCACCGTGCCGCCCACAGGCAGCAGTAAAGCCTGTCCTCAAAGCCTATCCAGTGCCAACAAGGCACTAGTCAGGAGTGTGGCAGAATACTCCCCACTTTCCTGGAGTGCAGCTCTGATAACTCTCAAGAACCAGGACAAAGCAGCTGCTTGACTGGCACCATATCTACAAAAAAATCAACCCCTCCACCACTGATGCCCAATGGCACAGTGTGTAAAGTCCACACAAAGTCCATTTCCTGAGAGATTGAGTCCCATAGTCACCTTAGCCTCATTTAAAGTCAGTTGGGGAAGAAGTAGGAGGTGGCAGGCCACATCTCCAAATTTCTTCAGCGCCTCTACCCCATTCCAGAAAATGTAGCTCATGGAATCGGTAATTAGGGAACACAGTTTGGAGTAGGTATTGACAGTAATGATTATAGACACCCCAGTATTAAACTAAACAAAATGCCTATTATTTCAGAATGATAGAACTGTTACAGCTCAAAAGGAGGCTGTTAAGTCCATCGTATCTTTGCTGGCTGTCCAAATGATTGGATTACTTAGTACATCCAATACTGGAGTTTGAACAAGCAAACTATTAGCCTAGTAACAATCAAGAGAGCTGATGGTGAGACCAAGCTGGGTTATAAGTGTGCATGTGAAAAGCATCATTGCTCCTTCAAATGATGTCACCAAAGACCTGCATTTAGGTAAGAAATGGAAGGAGGCCAAGGATAGATCATTGTAAGACATCAGAGGTGATAACTCGAAGTTGGAAGAAAAGTATTTGCAAGTGATGCTCTTGCTATGATTGATAAAGAAGAATAGAACAAGGTGAGATTAGTTCCACCAACCAGGTTAACAATGTAGAGATATTGGAGGACGATGAAGTATTTCTTCTTGAAATTCAATGGCATTACCATTGCTGAATGCCCTGCCATCAACATCCTTGGTTAACCACTGACCAAACATTTAGTTGGACCAGTCACATAAATACTGTGGCAACTGTGGCAACAAGACCAAGACAGAAGCTGCGAATTTTGTGGTGAACAACCAACTCCCCAAAGTCCTTTTTTGCATCCTCATGACTCATGAAAAATACTTCCCATTTCTTGGATGAATATAACTCCCATAACTCTTAAGCAACCCTCAACCAACCAAAGCATGCCTGACATGTCAGCCATCAATTTAATTAAACTCATCCTCCACCAACAGATTATATGTTATCTATAATAATTCATCATGGCACCTATTTAATCCACAATTTCCATTGTTTAGGAAAGAAAACTAAAGCAAGCACATGGGAGTGCAGCCATTTGCAACATCCCCTTTGAATCATACACGACACTGACTTTGAAAAATGTTACAATTTCTCAACACTTCTGGGTTTAAATTTTGGAATTCCCTATCTTTCATATGTAAGTACGATTTGGAGGAGCTGGTGTTGGACTGGGGTGGGCAAAGTTAAAAATCACAAAACACCAGGCCATAGTACAACAGGTTTATTTGGAAGCACTAACTTTCAAAGTGCTGCTTCTTCATCAGGTGATTGTGGAGCAAGACCATAACACCATATGGAAGTACAGTATACTAAATACCACACCTTTCTCCTGAGTAGTAGGGAGTTCCCTGTCTGTACTGAGCTCCTTGCAGAAACTTGTGTTACTTAGACATTGCTCTTAACTGAAGAAACTAGGTCAAGGTTGGAAGCTGAAGCAGAGTTCTGGCCCTTTTCCAATGCAAGGAGGATAACTCAGTCCTTTAGTCTATAAGCCATATTAAAACGAGGAAAAATTGTTTTATTTCAAATTATCTGAGGTATTAAAAGAAAACACAATCTTAACAGAACAGAAAGCTTCTATTTTGTAACTCATTTAGCAGACTATGTCAATCACTCACCCCAAATGAAATATATGCCCCCAGGACAGATCCTGCAATGGTAGCAAATCCACTAGTCATTACAGAGTGTATTTCAGATTTTGTAAGATCCTTCAGATATGGACGAATGAGCAGTGGGGATTCAGTCTACGCAGAATATAGGACAAAAGAAAACATTTCAGAATCTGACATCAAAACACTTTACAAAAGTACATTTTTATCTTACAACAGGAATTACTAATTATAGAAACATATTTTGTCAGATTTCATTAAAATAAAGAAGATTTTGAAATGAAGCTCACATTCTTGACTACCTATGACTCTGATGTTAATCTTGTCAGCTATCTCACAACCCCGAAACAAAACAAGTCTAGAAATTGCAACAGTAAACAAGATGAAAACAGCTGCAAACTGTAGTTAAAGTAAGTTGGAGATTCTATGAGAGGAGGCACATTATTCTTGACTCAAAAATTACTGCAAACTTTAAAGTTTGTGCACTTTCCATGAAAGCTGTCCTGATAAGCAGATTTTCTGTAACTCATGATATTTCTGCAACATGGGAGAAAATGTTAAAAGATCTAAGAAGTAAGATGGTGCTGTTCCAGTTATGTTTTAAATCTAGTTTGTATTACAGAAACGTATAGAAGCATATTTCAGGAGTGTTATGGAATATCATCCAATTGCCTGGATTATACAACTCCAATAACATTCAAACTCAATACCATCCAGAACAAAGCATTCCATTTTAGTGCCACCATTCACCATCATCAGTATTCACACCCCACCATCACTGGCATATGGTGGCAGAAGTATGCACCATCTGCAGGATGAACTGAAGCAACTCAAGCTCCTTTAGCAGCACCACTCCCACAAAGAAAATCAAGGTTAGCCTATGTATGAGAACACTGTCACTTAGAAGTAACCCCCCACCCCCCAAAAACCACGTACCATTCATACATGGAACTATATCACTGTCATTCGCTGTCACTGGGAAAAAATTCTGGAACTGTGACAGCATCGTGGATGTACCAATGCATTAAATGTAGCACAACAATTCAAGAGGACAACTAACCACCACTTCCTCAACTGCAATTATATGTGGACAATTAATGCTGGGCTAGCCAGCAGTGTCCATACCCCATGAAAAGGGTGGCATGGTGGCTCAGTGGTTAGCACTGCTGCCTCATAGCATCAGCGACCCAGATTCAATTCCCACCTCAAGTGACTGTCTAAATGGAGTTTACACATTCTCCCCATGTCTGTGTGGGTTTCCTCCGGGTGCTCAGGTTTCCTTCCACAATCCAAAGATGTGCAGGTTAGATGAATTAGCCGTGCTAAATAGCCCATAGTGTTAGATGTATTAGTCAGTGGGAAATGGGTGTGGGTGAGTTACTCTTCGGACGGCCGGTGTGGATTTTTTGGGCTGAATGGTCTGTTTCCACACTGTAGATAATCTCAAAACAATACCATAGGAGTATATCTGAAGGTGCATAGGGAGTATTCTATTCTTTTGAGTAAATGACATATGGAGTTGTACCAAGGAGCATGCAAGGAAAATTTAATATTATTTATCTGAAATCTTTAATGAATAATGGTGCCTCCACAGACGTTAAGACGATCACTGGAAGAGGACATAATGAATAAGAAATCAGGGCTAATACTTAACATGAAGAAGATTACCCAGTCCACCAGTCAGGGAGTCAGAAGCAACACTACAGCCTTTAGTTCCTGTAATGAAGTCCAGATTCTCTGACAGGCAATTAATTACCTGAAGTCATGACTTCTAGCAGGATGCAGCCTCTACAAGAACTGCCAGGAGTGTGGATGCTGCTTTGATTGCAGCCGATCTGGGACCAGCGATGATTTTGGAAGCCCATTTTGAAAGTCAGAGTTCATCAGGGCCTTTCTGATTAATCAAAAGTTCTGCATCTCCTGTTGCAGTCTCTTCCAGCCATTGAAATTGGGAAAGTAGAAATATCTGGATTCGTATGCATATTGACCAGGTGTATGATCCAACAGAGAGCAGCAGCAAGACAGCACTGAGGAGCAATCTGGGAGAAATCAGCTCAGTCACCAGGACTGAACAGCAGACTGCATAAGAACCTCTCTCCCCACCTATGATAAGAAGGAGGAAGAGCATCAAACACAGAATGGCAAGGAGATGTCAGCTCAGTCATCATGACTGAACAATGGATTACAGAATAACCAGGTGTCAAAAAGATACAAAAACTTGCAGAAGGGCACTTGACCTGAATGCTCGTAGTATTCAAAACAAGATAAATGACTTGATGGTATAAATCTTTGCTACTGGTATGATTTAGTGGCTATTACAGAGTCATGGTCGTAGGGTGGTCATGACTGGGAGTTAGATATCTAAGTGTATCAGATTACTTGAGAGAAGTCCAACAAACTCCCAGTCAACATCGGCACCTCCACATCATTATTAGCACAGATATTTAAGGATGATATCAGGGTTGTAGTGAGAAATTACATAGATTTTATGGAGTAAAAGACTGAATCAATGTTGGTGGAAATTAGAAATAGTAAGGGGGAAAAGCCACTGATATGTGTAGTCTATAGGCCCACTGGGACAGGCAATAAACAAAGACCTAACTGATTATGTAAAAACAGTACAATAATTATCATTAATCTTTATGTTGATTAGTCAAACTACGTCAGTCAAAGTAGCCTTGAGGACTTCATAGAATGTGCCTGTGATAATTTCCTCAAACAGTATTTAGAGTCATAGACATGTACAGCACGGAAATAGACCCTTCGGTCCAACCTGTCCATGCCGACCAGGTATCCCAATCCAATCTAGTCCCACCTGCCAGCAACCGGCCCATATCCCTCCAAACCCTTCCTATTCATATACCCATCCAAATGCCTTTTAAATATTGTAATTGTACTAACCTCCACCACTTCCTCTGGCAGCTCATTCCATACACGTACCACCCACTGCGTGAAAAAGTTGCCCCTTAGGTCTCTTTTGTATCTTTCCCCTCTCACTGTAAACCTCTGCCCTCTAGTTCTGGACTCACCCACCCAAGGGAAAAGACTTTGCCTATTTATCCTACCCATGCTCCTCATGATTTTATAAACCTCTATAATGTCACCCCTCAGCCTTTGACGCTCCAGTGAAAACAGCCCCAGCCTATTCAACCTCTCCTTATAGCTCAAATCCTCCAACCCTGGCAACATCCTTGTAAATCTTTTCTGAACCCTTTCAAGTTTCACAACATCTTTCCAATAGGAAGACCAGAATTGCACGCAATATTCCAACAGTGGCCTTACCAATGTCCTGTACAACTGCAACATGACCTCCCAACTCCTGTACTCAATACTCTGAGGAATGCATACCAAATGCTGCCTTCATTATGCTATCTACCTGAGACTCCCATTTCAAGGAGCAAATGCTGTGTGGGGAGTGATTGCTGGGCCTCTTACTGAGATATTTGTATCATCAATACTCACAGGTAAGGTGCCAGAAGACTGGAGGTTGGCTAACGTGGTGCCACTGTTTAGGAAAGGTGGTAAGGACAAGCCAGGGAACTATAGACCAGTGAGCCTGATGTCGGTTGTGGGCAAGTTGTTGGAGGCAATCCTGAGGGACAGAATGTACTTGTATTTGGAAAGACAAGGACTGATTAGGGATAGTCAACATGGCTTTGTGCGTAGGAAAGCCACGGATAAAGTATAAAGAAAAGTAAGATGAATTATGAAAGTAACCTAGCTCAAAATATAAAAAACAGATAGCAAAAGTTTCTCCAAATATACAAAATGAAAAAGAGTGACTAAGGTAAACATTGCTCTTTTAGAGGACAAAAGACAATAGGTGCAGTAGTAGGCCATTTGGCCCTTCGAGCCAGCACCACCATTCATTATGATCATGGCTGATCATCTACAATCAGTATCCTGTTCCTGCCTTATTCCCAATACCATTAATTCCACTATCTTTAAGAACTCTATCCATCTCTTTCTTGAAAGTATCCAGAGACCTGGCCTCCACTACCTTCTGGGGCAGAGAATTCCATATGAAGGGGGATGAGAAGGGGAATTTAATGCGAAATGAGGAAATGGCCAAGGCATAGAACAGGTGTTTTGTGTCAGTCTTCACAGTGAAATACACAAATAATATGCTTATAATTGATGACAAGAAGGTTATGGCAGGTAAGGACCTAGAAATGATCATTATCACTAAAGAGGTAGTGTTGGGCAAGCTAATGGAGCTAAAGATAGACAAGTCTCCTAGCCCTGATGGAATGTATCCCAAGATATTAAAAGAGGTGACAAGGGAAATAGCAAATGCTCTTGTGGTAATTTACCAAAATTCCTTAGGTTCTGAGGTGGTTCCGACAGATTGGAAAACAACAAATGTGACATCACCGTTTAAAAGAGGAGGTAGTCAAAAGGCGGGTAACAATAGTTTAGCTTCTGTAGTGGGGAAAATCCTTGAATCTATTTTTTAAATTCAAAAATATACTTAATTAGTTAAAAAATCTTTGTATATATACATAGTCACAAATGCAGTCAGTTCTGTACAACAGCATATCAAGGAAACATAGACATCTCTTACATAAGCAAGATTATATTTACATACAGTTGACGCATTAGGAGGGTCGGAAAACTGAATGGATCCCCATTTAACTTCAGCAGAAAGACCTCAGACAGTGGCCTTTTCCCAATGCACCTTGGTGACAGCTGCCCCAAGCTTTAGTGTGTCCCTCAGGTCGTATTCCTGGACATTGGAATGTGCCAGTCTGCAACACTAGGTTGAGGTCAACCCCTTATTCTGGAACACTAACAAGTTTCAGGCAAACCAAAGACTGTCTTCCACTGAATTTGATGGCCCTCCAGGCACAGTTTATGTTTGTTTTTGTGTGCGTCCTGGGGAACAAACCGCACAGCACAGAAACCTGCATCAGAGTACTGCCCGGGACGAACCTCGCCAAAAACCACTGCATCTCTCTTCAGACTTCCTTTGCACATTCCAGAAGGATATGTGTGACAGTCTCAAACCTCCACAGCTGCTCCAAGGGCAGACTGACTGAGCGGACATGAAGGATCTCAGAAGTCGTGCCTTTCTCCCCACCAGCCAAGCGATGTCTTGGTGGTTGCTGGAAAGTTCTAGTGATGAGGCATTCTGCCAAATGACTTTGACAGTCTGCTTGAGGAACCACGTGGCAGAATCCATCCTCTCCTTTTTCCTGCAGGGTCTCGAGGATGCTGTGTGCTGACCACTTCCTGATAGACCTGCTGTCAAAGGAGATTTTCTTTGCAAATTTCTCTATGAAGCACTACTTACAGCGTTCCGCTGCAAAGAGGCCAGTTCCATCCTTCGCAATATTGGGGACAGGTGGAACTTCAATACGTAGTGACACTTGGAGCTTGCGTACTGAGGATCTATGCACAACTTGATGCTGCGGCACACAAAGTGGCCATCAGGATGATGGCAGCACTGAGTACATTCTTTTCCCCCTTATCCAGAGTTTTGTACAAGGAGTCCCTGCAGACATGGTCCATCTTAGACGTTCAGGTGAAATGAAATGTGGCTTGGACGACTGCAACAGTGCAGTTTCTGGTAATGCGTCAGCCCTGCAGCATATACAACAAGAGACAGTGCTTCACACCTGATGACTAGGTTTTTAACCCACAATGGAGAGGTAGCAGTGCTCCTAAAGAAACAGTGTCTGCTTCACCATGGCAATGCACTACTCCCAAGATTTTGCATACTCCTCGGCCCACCAAACCATATATCCCTAGCACCTTCAGGTAATCTGTCCTGATGGTAAACAGGATATAGAATCTGTCAGCCTAGTTCCCAAAGAATATGGCCTCGCTCTCGCTTCCCAAGGCTGGTTCAAACTGGTCACAGACACTCATGAGGCTGTGAGCCAACAGCGGATCTGACCAGAAAATAGTGACATCATCCATGTACAGGAAGGCTTTGACCTGCAGGCCTCCGCTACCTGGAAAAGGCATTTCTCTCAGGCTCGCATCCTTCGTGATGGACTCAGCAAAAAGCTCTATACAACACACAATATTTTAAAAAGAAATAGTGAGACATCTGGATAGAAATTGTCCCATTGGGCTGACAAAACATGGATTCACAAAGGCAAGTCATGTTTAACGAATTTACTGGGATCCTTTAAGAACCTTATGAGTCCCGTGGACAACAGGGAACCAGTGGATTTACAGAAGGCATTTGACAAAGCGCCACACAAAAGGATGTTGCATAAGATAAAGGTGCACTGTAGGCACTGTATTATGGATAATGTATTGTCACGTTTAGAAGATTGGTTAACTAACAGAAAGCAAAGAATGGGGATAAATGGATGTTTTCTGGTTTGTAGTCTGTGGCCAGTGGTACACCTCAGGGATCAGTGCTGGGTCCACAGTTGTTTACGATTTACATAGAAGATTTAGAGTTGGGGACCGAGTGTAGTGTCAAAGGTTACAGATGACACTAAAATGAGTGGTAGAGCAAAGTGTGCAGAGGACACTGAAGTCTGCAGGGGGATACAGATAAGTGGGTGGACGAGGGTCTGGCAATGATGTGAGGTAAATGTGAGGTCATCCATTTTGATAGGAATAACAGCAAAATGAACTTCTATTTTACTGGTGAAAAAATGCAGCATGCTGCTGTGCAAAAGGACCTGGGTAACCTTGTGCATGGGTAACCTTGTGCATGGATCACAGCTGCAGCAGGTAATTAAGAAGACAAATGGAATATTGACCTTCATCGCTAGAGGGATGGGGATTAAAAATAGATAGGTAATGCTGCAGTTGTATAGGCGCTGATGAGGCCACACCTGAAGTACTGTGTACAGTTTTGGTCTCCTACTTGAGAAACGATGTACTGGCACTGGAAGGTGTACAGAGGAGGTTTGTTAAGTTGATTCCAGAATTGAGGGGGTTGCCTTATGAGGAGAAATTGAGTAGGTAGAAACTAAACTCATTAAAATTTAAAAAAATAAGAGGGGATCTTATGGAAACATATAAAATTCTGAAGGGAATAGATAAGATAGAAGCAGGGAGGTTTCTACTAGCAGGTGAAATTAGAACTGGGGGTCATATCCTCAAAATAAGGGGCAGCAGTTTTAGGGCTGAGCTGAGGAAGAACTTCTTCACCCAAAGGGTTGTGAATCTATGGAATTCCATGCCCAGAGATGCAGCTGAGACAAACTCATTGAATATTTGTAAGGCAATTGATAGATTTTTAACAGTAAAGGAATTAAGGGTTATGGTGAGCAAGCAGCTAAGTGGAACTGAGTCCACAAGAAGATCAACCATAATCTTACTGAGTGGCAGAACACCTTTGATGGGCCAGACAGCCTACTCCTGCTCTTATTTCTTATCTTCTTATGTTGCATAAGGTCACTTATCAAGATGCCATGATGGTGATGGAATGGTGTTTTAAGTCTCCCACATCAGTGCTGGGTTCACTGTGTAGAGGTTTGATGGCCCACTGTTCCTGGATGAGTGGCAGAGTGATATGTGTTGAGACTGTGTGGCCACTTTGTCATAATTAAAGTTCTTCAAGGGATTTGAACAAAGAACAGTGCAACACAGGAACAGGCCCTTCAGCCCATTAAGACTGCACAAATACATGATGCCTTTCGAAACTAAAAACCTTTTTTGCCTCAAAGCAGACTTTTTTTTAAACTAATTTACAGGTTGTGGGTATCGCTGACCATGCCAACGCCTCAGAAGGCAGTTAAGAGTCAACCACATTGCTGTGAGTCTGGAGTCACATGTAGGACAGGCTAGGGTAAAGATAGCAGCTTCCTTCCTTAAAGGACGTTGGTAAACTGTCAGTTGACAATGGATTCACGTCAACATTAGACTCTTAATTCCAGATTTTTTAAGAATTGAATTCAAATTCCACCATCTGCCATGGCAAGATTTGAACCCAGGTTCCCTGACAATTTCCTGGGTCTATAGATTAATAGTCCAGCAACAACACCATTAGGCCATCACCTCCCTCTATTCCTGTCTATACATATCTCTGTCAAGAGGCTTCTTAAATGTTACTATTATATCCACCTCCACTACATCCTCCAGCATATTCCAGGCACTTGCCACCTGACTCTCATATCAGTAACTGACGGTGGCTCAGTAGTTAGCACTGCCAACTCACAGCATCAATTCTGCCGTCAGTGGATTATCTGTGTTGAGTTTGCACATTCTCCCGTGAGTGTCTGTGTGGGTTTCCTCCCCAGCCAAAAAATGTCCAGCATAGGTGATTCAACCAAGCTAAATTGACCACAGCATCCAGGGAGATGCAGGCTAGATGAATTAGCCATAGAAAATGCGGACTATCAGGATGGGGGTGGGTCTGGGTGGAATGTCCTTTGGAAGGTTGGTATGGACCAGATGGCCAAATGATCTGCTTCCACACTAGAGGATTTTATGATCTCCTTTAAACTTACTCCCTTTTACCGTAAATCTATGTTCCCTAGAAATTAACATTTCTAACCTAGGGAAAAGACTCTGACTATACATCCTATCCATGCCTCTCACAACTTTGTAAACTCGTATCAGGTCGCCCCTTATCCTTTGACATTTCAGAGAAAACAAACCAAGTCTGTGTAATCCATTGTCATAGCTAATACCCTCCAAAACAGGCAGCATCGTGGTAAACTGTTTCTGTACCCTCTCCATATCCTCCACATCCTCCACATCTGGTAGTGTGGCGACCAGAACTGTACATGATATTCCAAATGTGGCCTAACGATAGTTCAAACAGCTACAATATGACTTGCCAATTTTTATACTCTGTGCTCTGATGGATGAAGGCATGCATGCCATATGCCTTGACCACCCCCAGCTAGTTGCATTGCCACTTTCAGAGAACTGTAGATCTGTACGCTTAGATATCTCTCTATATGTTGATGCTACTAAGGGTTCTGCCCTTTACTGTACATTTCTGTCTAGCGTTAGATCTTTATTTGTTTGAATTTGCAATGTTGAGATCTGAGAAAGGGGATTGACACCTCAGCAGAACTGCTGTGCTCACTTGCAGAACTGTGCTGTGAATTGCTGTATGTCCATTTGGTTAAGTGCAGGCATTTGCAGGAGGGAAGCAGCAAAAGGCTATTCCAGCTAAGTCCTCAAAGGTAGGTCTTCAAAGAAAGCGTGTAAAGATAGCAACAAATCTTAGAATGGGCTGGGAGGACACAAAGGAACTGTTCTTAACATGAACTCTCACAGGGCAATCACGCATCAGCCATCAGTTATATTAACAAAAGTACTCACAGGTAAACGTTTTTAACTGCCTGTTGAAGCACTGAAAATCATTGCTTCACCACTTATCAGCGTTCACAGTCACTTCCTGAAAACTCTCCCATTCAGCAAAGTAATAAAAGAATATCATTTAGGCAGGCCTTATAAAAGACTCGGAATTGGCTGATACACCTCCCCTGCTGACATAGTTTGTACCACAGATTGAGTCTTCACCATCCTTCAACACACCATCATTGCAATTCTAGCCTGTCTCCAACTCTACAAGTAAAAATATGGTGGGCAGGCATGACCGCTCAAAAGGCAGAATTGCAACATCGGGAAATTGTCTGATTCCTGACACCCATTTCAAAGCAGAAAATCCTGCTTCGGAAGAGCATGAAGGGGAGTTTCAGAGTTTGATAGGCAGATAGAATATAAGAAAATGCATAAATACATAAGGATGGGTAGAGGTAAGTTGGTGTGAGAAGTGATATGCCATAATAAGCTTGAGAGACAGATTCAAGGAGTTTGGTTGATACACATCAGGATGTTGTGAATTGTTCTCACCTTTCCTCCCCTACTTAGGTCATTGAACTGCTTCATGTTCTTTGTCCAGAATTGGCTTCTTACCCCATTGCTAAGAAACAGAACATCTCTTCGTGTCCTCAAAGCTCCCAGCACCATATCCAGGGAAGCAACTCTGAAATGAATGGCAATATTTCTTTGTCTCGATTCCATCCTGGCACTTGTTTTCTTTGCCTGTCAATTCCAAATTCTTTCAAATTGCATGTTCAGAATGTCCACTTAAATGCTGAAGTTGAAATCATACCATTCATCAGATTTCCTAATACAAATTGGTTAGGAACCCCAGAAATCATATAATAGTGAGTGGGTTAAAATACCAATGATAGTTATCGTGCACTTATGTCTGGAGTTCCCATGTGCTAGCAGTTCCCCTACTTTCAGTGCACCCCCAACTTAAAATTCAGTTCAGCGTCTATTGATAGAATAAATAGTTTAGATGAGGAATGGGCAATAAGTGACAAACTATGCATGGAAACCAAATGATACGATAGTAGAACTGGACAATGACACTTTTGAGCAGAATTTAAGTTAACACCAAAATATGCCAAAAGGCACTCAAAGATTTCAATGTTCCTATCATGGAAGACAGCTTTGAACACAACACCAAACTCATAATAATACAAGGCAAAATCTTATTTTTTAAAAATGTGCTGACAAGGATAACTGCAGTCCAACGCAATCTCATGTGGTAAATCTCAGTGAGAAACAGTCAAAAATGCAGAATATAGTGCCAACTCCAGAATCTTTACAGACGCCCACAAAGTTCAGAAGACTCTTGATACACTCCTTAAGTATAATGAGGGCCGAGGAGATTTTTCTTGGTTTGTGTACAGGCAAGCTCGACCATTTAGGTACTGCAAATATCAAAAAATAGGGCATGTATAAACCTGAAAATGGTAAACATCCTATTTTCTTCCCAAAGAATCTAGTCTCAGAATCTAGTCATGAGCCCTAAAAAGGGTTCTTGCCCCCGATATACTTGTCAGTTATCCTAAAGGAGGATTAAACTATTTATAGAACCAAATTTGAAAGAAAATATTAACTCTCAATGTATTCTGCAATAGGGTGGGCTTGGGGATTATTGGAATACCATGGGTAGTTGGTAACAAGGTAGGGTGTGAACAGACCAAGAGACAGAAGGAGAAATTTGAAGGTTCAAAATCAATTCTTAGAAATGTCTAGGAATGTGATCTTTGGTTCTCGAAGGCATGGGAATTTGAGTTATCAAGCCATCAGGGAAAACAGGCACAATCGAGTTGCTCTGCTGAAAATGCACAAGGACTTAAACTTAGTTCTGAGAAACTGATTAGGAAAACAATTTCTTCTCTTCCAATGAGAGATGATATCAAATGAAACTTCACGCTAGTTCAGTTGTCATTGCATGGAAATTGATCCCTAGAGAGGAGACGGAAGGCAACTGCTATCAGAAGACAAAAGTAAGATGTGGAAGTATCTACCAGGATCTTGTCCTGATATGCCAAGTTACTTAAAAAATTTAGGGCAACAGGAGTAGAGTCATGTAGTCATAGAGATGTACAGCATGGAAACAGATCCTTCGGTCCAACCCGTCCATACCGACCAGATATCCCAACCCAATCTAGTCCCACCTGTCAGCACACGGCCCATATCCGTCCAAACCGTTCCTATTCATATACCCATCCAAATGCCTCTTAAATGTTGCAATTGTACCAGCCTCCAACACATCCTCTGGCAGCTCATTCCATACACGTACCACCCTCTGCATGAAAAAGCTGCCCCTTAGGTCCCTTTTATATCTTTCCCCTCTCACCCTAAACCTATGCCCTCTAGTTCTGGACTCCCCAACCCCAGGGAAAAGACTTTGTCTGTTTACCCTATCCATGCCCCTCATAATTTTATAAACCTCTATAAGGTCAACCCTCA
>NC_057711.1:82854020-82860226 GCF_004010195.1 Chiloscyllium plagiosum | reverse complement strand
TATACTCCTACTTCCTTTATACTCTTCTAAGGATTGACTCAATCTCTCCTGCCTATACCTGTCACATGCTTCCTTCTTTTTCTGAACGAAACCCTCAATTTCTTTAGTCATCCAGCATTCCCTGTACCTACCAGCATTTCCTTTCACCCTGACAGGAATATACTTTCTCTGGATTCTTGTTATCTCATTTCTGAAGGCTTCCCATTTTCCAGCTATCCCTTTACCTGCAAACATCTGCCTCCAATCAGCTTTCGAAAGTTCTTGCCTAATACCGTCAAAATTGGCCTTTCTCCAATTTAGAACTTCAACTTTTAGATCTGGTCTATCCTTTTCCATCACTATTTTAAAACGAATAGAATTATGGTCACTGCCCCAAAGTGCTCCCCCACTGACACCTCAGTCATCTGCCCTGCCTTATTTCCCAAGAGTAGGTCAAGTTTTGTACCTCCCCTAGTCGGTACATCCACATACTGAATCAGAAAATTGTCTTGTACACACTTAAGAAATTCCTCTCCATCTAAACCTTTAACACTATGGCAGTCCCAGTCGATGTTTGGAAAGATAAAATCTCCTACCATAACAACCCTATTATTCTTACAGATAGCTGAGATCTCCTTACAAGTTTGTTTCTCAATTTCCCTCTGACTATTGGGGGGTCTATAATACAATCCCAATAAGGTGATCATCCCTTTCTTATTACTCAGTTTCACCCAAATAACTTCCCTGGATGTATTTCCGGGAAAATCGTCCCTCAGCATAGCTGTAATGCTATCCCTTATCAAAAATGCCACTCTTCCTCCTCTCTTGTCTCCCTTTCTATCCTTCCTGTAGCATTTGTATCCTGGAACATTAAGCTGCCAGTCCTGCCCATCCCTGAGCCATGTTTCTGTCATTGCTATGATATCCCAGTCCCATTTTCCTAACCATGCTCTGAGTTCATCTGCCTTCCCTGTTAGACCCTTTGCATTGAAATAAATGCAGTTTCATTTATGAGTCCTACCTTGTCCCTGCCTGCCCTGACTGTTTGACTCACTTCTGTTCTCAACTGTACCCATCTCAGATCAATCTCTTTCCTCACTATCTCCCTGGGTCCCACCCCCCCAGCCATACTAGTTTAAATCCTCCCAAGCAGTTCTAGCAAATTTCCCTGCCAGTATATTAGTCCCCTTCCAATTTAGGTGCAATCCGTCCTCCTTGTACAGGTCAATTCTACCCCAAAAGAGATTCCAATGAGCCAAAAATGTGAATCCTTCTCCCATACATCAGCTCCTCAGCCATGCATTCATCTGCTCTATCCTCCTATTCATGCCCTCACAAGCTCGTAGCACTAGGAGTAATCCAGATATTCCTACCCTTGAGGACTTCCTTTTTAAATTTCTGCCTAACTCTCTGTAATCTCCCTTCAGAGTCTCAACCTTCTCCCTTCCAATGTCGTTGGTTCCAATGTGAACAATGACCTCCTGCTGGCCCCTCTCCTCCGTGAGAACATTCTGCACCCTCTCTGAGACATCCTTGATCCTGGCACCAGGAAAACAACACACCATTCTGTTTTTTCTCTCCTGGCCACAGAAACGTCTATCTGTACCTCGGACTACAGAGAATCCCCTAACACAATTGATCTCTTGGAAGCCGACGTACCCCTCGTTGCATTAGAGCCAGTCTCAACTTGGCTGTGCGTGCTACGTTCCCCTGAGAATCCATCACCCCCTACACTTTCCAAAACAGCATATCTGTTTGAAATGGGTATATCCACAAAAGACTCCTGCACTCGGTGCCGACCTCTCTCACCCTTCCAGGAGTTAACCCATCTGTGTGACTGTATCTGTGACTTCCCCCCCACTTCCTATAACTGCCATCCATCACATACTGTTGCTGTTGCAAATTCTCATCGCTTCTATCTGTCTCTCCAACCAATCCACTCGATCTGATAAGATTTGCATCAAACAGCATTTATGGCAGATATAATCCGCAGTAACCCTTGAACTCTCTTTAAACTCCCACATCTGACAAGAAGTACATATCACTGCAAAGGCCATTTTTGCTCCTTCACAGT
This sequence comes from Chiloscyllium plagiosum, assembly GCF_004010195.1. Classification (NCBI taxonomy): domain Eukaryota; kingdom Metazoa; phylum Chordata; class Chondrichthyes; order Orectolobiformes; family Hemiscylliidae; genus Chiloscyllium; species Chiloscyllium plagiosum. The sequence goes on along the minus strand of NC_057711.1, from coordinate 82,858,173 downwards.
CTACAGACCCAGAAAATAACACCGTCTTATTCCTCTACAAAAACTGCCCCAGGTTAAATTAATAGCTATGGATTATATTTTAAGTTTAATCAAGAGACTTATCTCCAAAAACATATAATCAAGAAAGAATCCACGAAGAAAACCTTTGACAGCTCCACTTCAGATTTGAGAAGAGTGACCAGCAAGTCCATGACAGGGCCTCATGCAGAGGCTGTATTTCCAACAACATTTTAAGATGCAAAGCCCTCTCAGGAGCAACTTGAACCAGGAATGAGAATGGGAAGTGATGACCTCAACTGGAATTAAAGGGAAGTTCAGGTCATTGTAGCTAAATCACAAATCCACTGCATTCTCTATGCCTGGTGCCAAATGGAGGTAGAGAAGAAATTGACCTTGCAATGCTTAAATTGGCAAGTTAACCAAAATTAACTCTACTTATTCATTTGAGCATTACTCACCTGTCCCACAAAAATGTTGCCTGCTGCCACCAATGACTCTGTGGGAGATGTATTCATGGACATTTGCATTATCCAGCCAATCTGAAAAATGGAAAACAGTCTAAAATATCTCCTGGAATTGGTACAAAGAAATTTAATCATTTTAGTTTTTTATTTCCTTGTGGGACATGGGTGGCATTGGCTGGCCACCATTTTTGCCCATCTCTAGCTGCCCTTGAGAAGGTGGTGCTGGTGAGTTACCTTCTTGAACTGCTGCTGTCTACATAATGTAGGTTGATCCACAATGCTGTCAGGAAGGGAACTCCAGGATTTCGATCAAGCAACAGTGAAAGAATGGCAACATTTTTCAAAGTCAGGATGGTGAGCAACTTGCAGGGGAATGTGCAGGTCATGGTGTTCTCAGGTATCTGCTGCCCTAGTGCTTCTATACGGAAGTGAATATGGGTTTGGAAGGTGGAGGACCACAAGTAATTAATGACTTTTAATGCAGAGCGTTTTGTAAAAATAGTTTTTGTAAATGTATCATTGACTTTATTTTTTAACAATTGATAGCTTTAGGCCTATGCAGAATTGAATATAATTCCTCCATTTGTTTAAATCAATTTGAATTATGATGATCCTTGTCACAGTATTGAATAGCGGTATTTTGAAAAAAAAGTATCAAAGCTTAAGTTCAAAGTTTGCAAAGTGTCAATGTGTTATTATAGTGACACATTCGTACCTAGATTTCATTTGAAGATTGCAGAAAGGTAGAAAACTGGGGTGTGATTTGGTGGAGGGGGCAAACGTTCTAGCACAATTCAAGCAATAACTTGAATAAGACCATCGGATTTAGGCACAAAGGAGAGAAAAAGGTAGAAAGATTTCAGGGACAAGGTCTTCTTTACATTTTTCAGCCATCCTCAAAATGTGGATGGTGTACTTACATCTGAAGGTGGCATATGCAAAAAAAGCCGTGCAAATAAAGTGAAAAAGCTTTAACAAAATGTTTCAACTCATTTCCCTATTTGTAAAAAGAAACAGGCACTAAACTGCAAGCCAGTCCCACTTAGATAAAGGACTGAGCACTCTGTGAACCACCATCCAGAAGTTAAGTTCTATAAAGCCAGCAACATGACTGAGAGTAGGACTTTTTTTTGTCATTATTTGTGGAAAGAAATAACATCGCTACATCCAGTGATCATTCTCATTGTACATATCTTAAGCTTCGACAGCAACTTGATTCACATCATATTTCTGGGTACAGTCCTCTAACAAGGTCTAGCACATATACTGAAAACCTCAATTATGGTTCTTTCCATGTTGAAATGATCTACACTGATAAATGACCTGTCATCAGCCCACCCTAATGCATAGGAGTTTAGTGTGGGCAAATAGCCAAATTTTAAAAATAATTAAAAAGTGTTTTAATTTGCATACCTTCAAAATGAGCCATTGTATAAATCCAAGATAATACAATACGGAAATTGTTGTGCTGAAGAAAATCACTATTGGTAAAACCTAATAACAAAATAAAGTGCATTTGGTAAATTACACTATGGCTGAATTAATGTTTAGCAATGTAAATTGACAACTAATTAACTAAATAAATAATGCTAGACAGACATGGCAAGGATTTCAATATATCATGAATGCCGCACATGGGAATCTGTGGAAATGCAAAGCAATCGTGGAGAAGCATACTTGCAACCTGCGCAAGCTCAGCTCAGAGTAGCTGGTCTGGAATTTTAATTGAAAGCATTACGGGACATCATTAAGGGGTGAGTTTCCTGGATTGTGCCAGTAGGCAATCACACCCCTTAGATTTGGGAGAACTTTGGAGCTGATTCCTGATGAAGAGCTTATGCTCGAAACATTGACTCTTCTGCTCACCGGATGCTGCCTGACTGGCTGTGCTTTTCCAGCACCATATTTTTGAATCTGATCTCCAGCATCTGCAGTCCTCACTTTCTCCTAGAACATTAGAGCTGGTTAGTAGGGACAGCAGGGTATAACTGTGAATCAGACAGTTATGGGGATCTAGTATGTACTGCGGAGTGATTTAGAAATCCAAAGGATAAGGTTGAGGCCACTAAACTGTATACTAATGTGGGTAAAGTCAAACAGAGTAAGACAGGAAGCGACAGAGACATTAACATAAATTGTGCATTAGCAAATAAGATAATTGCAGGTAATAGAAGTTTTAAAAACGTCAAAGATTCCTTAGTTGAATGCTTGATGCACCTACAATATGAAAGATGAACTTGAGGAGCAAATAAAATCAATCTTACAGATATCGTTCCAAGTGATCAGTGCTGGGAGATAAATATTCTAGAGTATACAATATCTTAGAAAGAGATACAGAATGGCAAAGGTGGAAACTGTAGCCCTAAGAATAAAGAATGACATAAGGATATTAATAAGAAAAGATTTGGTCTTCGAGATCACGAAGCAGCATCAATATTAGTGGAAGACAGTGAGGTCTGCAGGTGCTGGAGATCAGATTTGAGAGTGTGTTGCTGGAAAAGCACAGCAGGTTAGGCAGCATCCGAGGAACAGGAAAATCAACATTTCAGGCCGGAGCCCTTCATCAGGAACGAGGCCTCATTCCTGATGAAGGGCGCTGGCCCGAAACACCGATTTTCCTGCTCCTTGGATGCTGCCTGATCTGCTGTGATTTTCCAGCAACACACTCTCAATTCAGTATTAGTGGAAGTTAGGAATCGAAGGGATCAGAAAACACTGTGGTGCAGGGAGTAGTTTGTGGACCTCCTGACAATAGTTTTACCATTGGCCAGAGCATTAAATGAGAAATTATTGGATTATGCAACAAAGGTAGTATTACAAATTAGCAAGTGTGATCAGAAGGAGAGTTTGTAGAATGTGTTTATGTCCATTTCCTGGAATAACATGTCATGGAATTGACAAAGGATAAAGCTGTCTTAGATCTTGATTATATTACGCGGCAGGGTTAATTGATAATGTCATTGTAAAAGAGTCACTAGAAAATAATGATCATTAAATAAAATCAAAAGTGACATACTGCAATCATAAATAATAACAAGAACAATGCCTCGGGATTCCTTAGTACTGTCTACTCCAAGGTTACTTCATATAAATATGCAGGGACCCCTCCAGTTTTACATGCCATAAGATTGGCTTTTTGGCCCATTTCATAAAAGGACCTGAGTCAATTGCACACCTTGCAAGTATGATGCTAAGATAGGGCACATCAAAAAATCCATCCTGTGAGACAATGGCTTCCTGGATCAGAATGAATCTCATTGTATATCATGCAAACTCTTGAACTGGCTTTTTGCCACTACTTTAGGTCCTGAAAAGTACCCAATCTAACTTCAACCTCAAATGTTTGACCAAGAGGGAACGTATCATCCGCCGTCATTTCCGTCACCTCCAAACGGACCCCACCACCAGGGATATATTTCCCTCCCCTCCCCTATCAGCGTTCTGAAAAGACCACTCCCTTTGTGACTCCCTCGTCAGGTCTACACCCCCGACCAACCCAACCTCCATTCCCGGCACCTTCCCCTGCAACCGCAAGAAATGCAAAACTTGCGCCCACACCTCCCCCCTTACTTCCCTCCAAGGCCCCAAGGGACACTTCCATATCCGCCACAAATTCACCTGCACCTCAACACACATCATCTATTGCATCCGCTGCACCCGATGTGGCCTCCTCTATATTGGGGAGACAG
>NC_057711.1:82760488-82853914 GCF_004010195.1 Chiloscyllium plagiosum | reverse complement strand
TGACCTCTCCGCCCCCACCCCACTCCGGCCTATCACCCTCACCTTGACCTCCCTCCACCTATCACAATTCCAACGCCCTTCCCTCAAGTCCCTCCTCCCTACCTTTTATCTTAGCCTGCTGGACACACTTTCCTCATTCCTGAAGAAGGGCTTATGCCCGAAATGTCGATTCTCCTGTTCCTTGGATGCATCCCAAAGACTAGCAGCTTGTATCATACAGAATGTCTCTTCAGCTATTCTCAAAAAGCAAGATACTGATCATACCTAATCAGCCCATTCATGCAAAACTCAAAACACTGTGTCCAACATTAGATATGAATCTGGAAAATAACTTTTGAGTGTGTTAAGAATTATGCTGACAACGAAAGTAAGATTATCAGTTGGACTTGTAGCATAGCTCGCTTGTGCATATGGAGCTACATATATTAGGACTCATAGCCAAGTTCTTCGGAAACAGAAATAATGTGTACTGACATTGTGCTTGTTTCATCATAACAAAAAAGGGAACAGGCATTCTCAGGACAATGTCAATCAGAGCCAGTCTGCCTGGTTTGAATTTAAACAAGTTTGGTAGTTAACTGTGAGTAATAATCTAACTGCTGCATTCTCCAGTGTATCATCTCTACCCTAATCGAGTCTACTTGCCAACTAATAAGCACGATCTTCTCATATAAGAAAATGTTTTCTCCTTTTACATCAATATTCCTGATAATGTGCTAAAACATGCAAAGACAAACAAAATGTGTCTTTTTTCAACAATACGCAAGGTCGATGCTATCAAATAGCTATAAACAAGAATGTTTAACTCAAACATTACTAAAAAGAAACATGAAATCAAAACTTTAATTTTATACGAATCAGGACCTGCCATGCAAGAATTCAAACGTGGAAAAGCAATACACCAATTTACAACATAAGGAGAAACTGCAGATTGCTTGCACCATGGTTGGCATGGAGATGAAACAGGAACCATTAACCATCAATCTCAGCTTACTGAAAAAAGTTCAGAACATGCAGGTAAACTCTGATTGGCTAAGATGTTTCCAAAGGGAGTACAGCAGGGATTGAGGTTCTCCATTTGTTGGGAGTGAACAAGACTCACGATTGGTGTGTTGCCTCCCAACTGCCGTGATGTCTCAGATCGTACATTTGGTGTCCTGAAGGGAGAGGGTGACCAGTCTCAAATCGTTGTCCATGTAGGTACCGATGATATAGGTAGAAAGAGGGATAGGGATGTAACACAGGATTTCAGGGAGCTAGGGTGGAAGCTGAGAGATAGAACAAACAGAGTTGTTATCTCTGGTTTGTTACCCGTGCCACGTGATAGCGAGGCAAGGAATAGGGAGAAATATCAGCTGAACACGTGGCTGCAAGGGTGGTGAAGGAGGGAGGGTTTCAGGTTCTTGGATAATTGGGGCTCATTCTGGGGAAGGTGGGACTTGTACAAACAGGACAGTCTTCACTTGAACCAGAGGAGTACTAATATCCTGGTGGGAAATTTGCTGGTGCTATTCGAGTGGGTTGAAACTAGCTCAGCAGAGGGATGGGAACCGGATGTGTAGTCGCAGTGCCCAAGAGGATGAGAGTAGGAAGGTCAGGGACAGGATTTCAGGGTCACAGGAATGAGATGGCAGACGGTGGTTTGAAGTGTGTTTACTTCAACGCCAGAAGTATCCGAAATAAGGTAGGTGAGCTTGCTGCAAGGATAGGTACCTGGGACTTCGATGTTGTGGCCATTTCGGAGACATGGATAGAGCAGGGTGAGGAATGGAAGTTGCAGGTTCCAGGGTTTAGATCTTTCATTAAGAACAGGCAAGGCGGTAAGAGGGGGAGATGTGGCCTTGTCAGTCAAGGATAGTATAACAGTGGCTGAGAGAACTTTTGATGAGGAGTCGTCTACTGAGGTAGTGTGGGCTGAGGTTAGAAACAGGAGAGGAGAGGTCACACTGCTTGGAGTTTTTTATAGGCCTCCGCAGAGTTCCAGGGAGGTGGAAGCGAGGATTAGCAAAATTATTCTGGGTAGGAGTGAAAGGAACAGGATGTTCATTATGGGGGACTTTAACTTCCCCAACATTGACTGGAAATGCTGTAGCTCGAGTACGTCAGATGGATGTGGTTTTGTCCAATGTGTACAGGAGGGTTTCCTCACACAGTATGTCGAAGGGCCAACAAGAGGGGAGGCCACACTGGATCTGGTGCTTGGTAATGAACCTGGCCAGGTATTTGATTTAGTTGTAGGTGAGCACTTTGGAGAGAGTGACCATAATTCAGTTACGTTTAGTTTAGCGATGGAAAGGTATAGGTACATGCCACAGGTCAAGAGTTATCAATGGGACAAGGGCAATTATAATGCGATTAGGCAAGAATTAAGATGCATAAAATGTGGTAGAAAAATGCAAGGGATGCAGACAATGGAATTGTGGAGCTGGTTTAAGGAACACATTTTGCGTGTCCTTGATAGGTTTGCCCCTGTCAGGCAGGGAGGAAGTGATAAGGTAAGAGAACCATGGTTTACAACAGAAATTACATCTATTGTTACGAAGAAGAAGGAGGCTTATGTGTTGATGAGGCAAGATGGTTCAGATGAGACGATGGAGAGTTACAGATCAGCTTGGAAGGATTTAAGGAGAGAGTTAAGAAAAACAAAGAGAGGACACACGCAATCTTTAGTAGATAGAATAAAGGAGAACCCTAAAGGTTTCTGTAGGTATGTGAGGAATAAAAGGATGATTAGGGTATGAATACAGCCAATCAAAGACAGAAGTGGGAAGTTGAATGTGGACCCTGTGGAGATCGGAGAAGTGCTAAACGAACACTTCTCATTGGTTTTCATTCAGGAAAATGAGAATATTGTAGAGGAGAAGAATGAGGTACGAGATATTAGACTAGAAAGGATCAAGGTTAGTTACGAACAGGTGTTATCAATTTTAGAAGGAGTGAAAGTACACAAGTCCCCTGGGCCGGATGGGATTTATCCGAGGATTCTCTGGGAAGCTAGGGAGGAGATAGCAGAGCCTTTGGCTTTGATATTTGAGTCGTCATTGTCTACAGGTTTGGTACCAGAGGACTGGAGGATTTCAAATGTTGTGCCTTTGTTTAAGAAGGGCAGTAGAGATGACCCAGGTAATTATAGACCAGTGAGCCTTACTTCTGCTGAAGGAAAGGTTTTAGAAAGGATTATAAGAGATAAGATTTATAACCATCTAGCAAGCAACAATTTGATTTCAGATAGTCAACATGATTTCGTCAAGGGCAGGTCGTGTCTCACAAACCTCATTGAGTTTTTTGAGAAGGTGACCAAGCATGTAGATGAGGGTAGGGCAGTTGACGTGGTATACATGGACTTCAGTAAAGCCTTTGATAAGGTTCCACATGGTAGGCTATTGGAGAAAATGCAGAGGCAAGGAATTGAGGGTGATTTAGCAGCTTGGATTAGAAACTGGCTTTCTGAAAGAAGGCAGCGAGTGATGGTTGATGGAAAATATTCAGCCTGGAGTCCGGTTACTAGTGGTGTGCCACAAGGCTCTGTTTTGGGATCACTGCTGTTTGTCATTTTTATAAATGACTTAGACGCAGGCATAGGTGGATGGATTAGTAAATTTGCAGATGACACTAAAGTTGGTGGAGTAGTGGACAGTGTGGAAGAATGGTACAGTGTGGGGGACTTGGATAAACTGCAGAATTGGGCTGAGAGGTGGCAAATGGAGTTCAATGCAGCTAAATGTGAGGTGATGCACTTTGGGAAGAATAACAGGAAGGCAAAGTCAATGGAAAATTCTTGGTAGTGTGGATGTGCAGAGGGATCTTGGAGTCCATGTACATAGATCCGATCCCTGAAAGTTGCCACCCAGGTGGATAGTGCTGTTAAGAAGGCATATGGTGTGTTAGGTTTAATTCGTAGAGGGATTGAGTTCCGGAGCCACAATATCATGCTGCAACTATACAAAACGCTGGTGGAGGCCACACTTGTGTACAGTTCTGGTCCCCATATTTCGGGAAGGATGTGGAAGTATTGGAAAAGGTGCAGAGAAGATTTACCAGGATGTTGCCTGGACTGGAGGGAAAGGCTGCTTTTATGAGGAAAGGCTGAGAGACTTGAACCTGTTCTCATTGGCAAGAAGATGGCTAAGAGGGGATTTGATAGAGACACACAAGATGATCAGAGAATTAGATAGGGTAGACAGTGGAAGTCTTTTTCCTAGGATGATGACGTCAGCTTGTACGAGGGGCATAACTACAAATTGAGGGGTAATAGATTTAAGACAGATGTCAGAGGCAGGTTCTTTACGCAGAGAGTGGTAAGGGCGTGGAATGCCCTACCTGCTAATGTAGTTAACTCAGCCACATTAGGGAGATTTAAACAATCCTTAGATAAGCACATGGATGATTTGGGGATAGTGTAGAGGGACGAGCTGAGAATAGTTCACATGTCGGCACAACATCGAGGGCCAAAGGGCCTGTTCTGCGCTGTATTGTTCTATGTTCTATGATACTTTTCTTAATGAAATAGGTGCAATATATGACCAACTTCCTTTTGACCACTGCATGAAAAAGTTGACCCTTAGTTCCCCTCTCAACCTAAACCTATGCCGTCTAGTTCTGGAGTCCCCCACCCCAGGGAAAAGACTTTATCCTAATCATGCCTCTCATGATTTTATAAACCTCTATAAGGTCACCCCTCAGCCTCTGATGTTCCAGGGAAAACAGCCCCAGCCTATTCAACCTCTCCCTATAGTTCAAATCCTCCAACCCAGGCAACCGTCTTGTAAATCTTTTCTGAACCCTTTCAAGTTTCATAACATCCTTCCAATAGGAAGGAGACCAAAACTGCACCCAATATTCCAACAGTGGCCTAACCAATGTCTGGTACAGCCGCAACATGACCTCCCAACTCCTGTACACAATACTCTGACCAATAAAGGAAAGCATACCAAACGCCTTCTTCACTATCCTATCTACCTGCGACTCCACTTTCAAGAAGCTATGAACCTGCAGGTCTCTTTGTTCAGCAACACTCCCCAGGTCCTTACCATTAAGTGTACAGGTCCTGCTCAGATTTGCTTTTCCAAAATGCAGCATCCCTCATTTATCTAAATTAAACTCCATCTGCCACTCCTCAGCTCATTGGCCATCTGATCAAAATCCCATTGTAACCTGAGGTAGCCTTCTTTGCTGTCCACTACAGCTCCAATTTTGGTGTCATCTGCAAACTTACTAACTATACCACTATGTTCACATTCAAATCATTTATCTAAATGACGAAAAGGAGTGGACCCAGCAATGATCCTGTGGTACTCCACTGGTCACAGGCCTCCAGTTTAAAAGCAACCCTCCATCAGCACCCTCTGTCTTCTACCTTCGAGCCAGTTCTGTATCCAAATGGCTAATTCTCCTGTATTCCATGAGATGTAACCTTGCTAACCAGTATCCCATGGGGAACTTTGTCGAACGTCTTACTGAAGTCCATATAGATCACGTCCATTGCTCTGCCCTCATCAATCCACTTTGTTACTTAGAACATAGAATTACAGAGCAGCACAGGCCCTTCAGCCTTCGATGTTGCACCGACCTGTGGAACCAATCTGAAGCCTATCTATCCTACACTATTCCATTTTCATCCATATGTTTATCCAATGACAGTTTAAATGCCTTTAAACTTGGCTAGTCTACCAGCGTTGCCGGAAGTGCATTCCACACCCCTACTACTCTCTGTCTAAAGAAACTACCTCTGACATCTGTCCTATATCTACGACCCCTCAATTTATAGCTATGTCCCCTTGTACTAGCCATCACCATCCAAGGAAAAAGGCTCTCGCTGTCCACCCTGTCTAACCCTCTGATTATCTTATTTGTCTCAACCTTTCTAATGAAAACAGCCTCAGGTCCCTCAGCCTTTCCTCATAAGACCTTCTCTCCATATGAGGCAACATCCTAGTAAATCTCCTCTGAACCTTTTTCAAAGCTTCCACATCCTTTCTATAATGCAGTGACCAGAATTGTACGCACTACTCCAAGTGAGGCCGCACCAGAGTTTTGTACAGCTGCAGCATGACGTCACATTACCGAAACTCAATCCCTCTACCAATAAAAGCTCACACTTTAAAAAACTCAAGCAAGTTCATCAGACATGATTTCCCAAGCACAAAGCCATGTTGACTATCCCTAATAAGTCCTTGCCTTTCCAAATACCCTTGTCCCTCTGGGTTCCCTTGCCCACCACCGACATCAGGCTCACTGGTCTATAACTCCCTGGCTTGTCCTTACCACCTTTCTTAAATAGTGGCACCACGTTAGCTACGCTCCATTCTTCCAGTACCTCACCTGTGACTATTGATGATATAAATAACTCAGCAAGGGGCCCAGCAGTCACTTCCCCAGCCTCCCATAGAGTTCTGGGATACACCAGAGGGTGGTGGATATATGGAATGAGCTGCCAGAAGAAGTGGTGGAGGCTGGTACAATTGCAACATTTAAAAGGCATGTGGATGGGTATGTGATTAGGAATGGTTTACAAGTATATGGACTAAATGCTGGCAAATTGGACTAGATTAGGTTGGGATATCTAGTCAACATGGATGAGTTGGACCGAAGGGTCTGCTTCCGTGCTGTACATCTCTACGACTCTATGACTCTATGAATAGTCTTGTATGTTAATATATGTAGCTTCTAACACAATACTTTACCTGACTGATAAACTTAAACTGGGTTTCTAGAATACTTCCTAGCAGAGTCACCTCACAGTGCCAGGGACCCAGGCTCGATTCCAGCCTCAGATGACTGTCTGTGTGGAGTTTGCACGTTCTCCCTGTGTCTGCGTGAGCTTCTGTCAGGTCTCCGGTTTCCTCTCACAGGACAAAGATGTGCAAGTTAGGTGAATTGGACATGCTAAGTTACCCATTGTGTTCAGGGATGCGTAGGTTAGCCATGGGAAACACAGGGTTACAGGGATAGGGTAAGGGAATACGTCTAGGTGATATGTTCTTCAGAGGGTGTACACATGAAGGAGTATTTGATGAGTTCAAACCCTTCATTGCCAGTTATCTCACCACAAACTTACATACAACAAGAATGTTGAGCCTGGAAAGCACAATTAGCAGATGCAGCATATGTACATTACAATGTGGCATGGTGGCTCAGTGGTTAACAATGCTGCCTCACAGCGCCAGAGACCCAGGTTCAATTCCTGCTTTGGACAACTATCTGTGTGGACTTTGCACATTATCCCTGTGTCTGCATGGGTTTCCTCTGGGTGCTCCAGTTTCCTCCCACAGTCCAAAGGTGTGCAGGTGAATTGGCCATGCTAAATTGCCCATAGTGCTAGGTGCATTAGTCAGAGGGAAATGGGTCGGGGTGGGTTACTCTTCGGAGGGTCCGTGTGGACTTGTTGGGCTGAAGGGCCTGTTTCTGCACTGTAGGGAATCTAATCTAATGCTCTGTTGGGCAGCACGGTGGCACAGTGGTTAGCACTGCTGCCTCACAGTGCCAGAGACCCGTGTTCAATTCCCGCCTCAGGCGACTCTCCGTGTGGAGTTTGCACATTCTCCTCGTGTCTGCGTGGGTTTCCTCCGGGTGCTCCAGTTTCCTCCCACAGTCCAAAAATGCGCAGGTTAAGTGAATTGGCCATGCTAAATTGCCCGTAGTGTTAGGTGAAGGGGTAAATGTAGGGGAATGGGTCTGGGTGGGTTGCGCTTCGGTGGGTCGGTGTGGACTTGTTGGGCTGAAGGGCCTGTTTCCACACTGTAAGTAATCTAATATATTGTGGAACCTCCAACACTGTGACAGATTTTCAGAAGCTAACAATCGCCTAGCGGTATTATCACTTGAGTATTAATCCAGAAACTCAGGTAATGTTTTGGGGACCTTGGTTTGAATCATGCCATGCCAGAACTTGAATTCAATAAATATTTGAAAATCAAGAGTCTAATGATGACTGCAAAACCACTGTCAATTGTCAGAATACCCATTCGGTTCGCCAGTGTCCTTCAGGAAAGAAAATCTGCTATGAATATCCGGTCTGTTCTGTTTGTTCTACATGTGACTCTACAGCCATAGCAATGTGATTGACAGTCAACTGCCTTCTGAAATGGTCACTGAACAAGCTACTCAATTGTATCAACCAGTAGAACATCACAAAAAAAAGAGATAAAACCGGATGGATAGTCTGGCACTGATCCAGGCACCAGAAATGACAACAGCAACAATAGCCCTGTCGAACCTTCAAAGTCCTCCTTACTAACATCTGGGGACTATTACTAAAATTGGGAGAGCTGTCTCACAGACTATTCAAGCAACAGCCTGACACAGTCACACTGATGGATTCATGTTTAACAACAATGTCCCAGACACTACCATCATCACCTCTGGATTTGTTTTGTCCCACCAGTAGGACAGACAGCAACAGCACAATGATATACAATCAAGAAGGAATTGCCCTGAAACCTTACACATACTGTGAACTCTCACTGTATCACGCATCAACAAAATGAACACTGTGATCAAGGACAATTCCAAGTTCAATCCTATAAAATCTGCTACTACAAATTACTGCACAGCCACATTCAACAACAAATTTCAGAGACCCTTGTTGGATTTGAATAAAGGTCATAGCTTGTTTGGTGATATATCATGCAAGTTTTTATTGATCTTACATACATGGTCTGCCAATGACACTCAAACGCAATGTTCCTTTACACTCTATTTCATCAATTCCTGCCTCTGCACAATGTGAACTACCCAAATGGTACAGCAAACTCCTGGAACTAGTTTTAAATGAGTTTTCTCTACTGTGGAGGATTCCTTCAATTTCACAAAGACAATACAAGAACTATATAACAAGAACAATATCATGCCCATGTGCTCTTTTGATGTTGCTAGCTTATTCAACAATGTATCATTCAAGGAAGCCATTGACATTCGCACTATGCACTACATCATGGTAATCTAGATGTGCCACTGGTGTTTTCATCAAACTCATGAACTTGGCAACTTGTGCAGTAAAGTTTAGTTTCAAGGACACTGTGTACGCACCAAACAAATTCTTTAGACAATTTAATAAGTTCCTTCCCACGTTCAAATTTGCTGTCAAAATGGAGTAACCATGGATTTCATTTCCTTGATGCATTATTTAAGAAATACATCAGTGGGTTTTCTGATACTGACTACTGAAAGACTACTTTTACAAATCAATAAACACATTGGAATTCCTAAGGTTCTAATGCTATTAAATCAACCATATTGGCATCTTATTTATAGATCCTTAGCTATTAAATGCAATCTTGATGCTGAGAAAAGATGAATCAAAACTATCTTGCAAGTAAAGAAGGCTATCCTTATCAAATTATAATTCATTATACATCATACAAACTCCAATGGGCCGATGGCCACCACTTTTGGCCCTGAACATGTCTAGTCTACCACAGATTATCCTCTAAGGGGAATGTATCTCAAAAATTTAAATAATAGGTGAAGCTAGCCATCTCATGCTGCAACTTTGCAATAAACACAAGAGTTTTCAAACTAATAGGATGTTGCTGTAAAGCCAAAATGATGCTTTGTCTCTCATACAAATGAGTTCCAGTGCACTTGCAAATATGTGGACAGTACATCCCAATAAATCATGGATCATGTCAAAGAACACATCCTTTGGACCTTGGCAGAGAACACACAAATCATGCTCAATCAGCCCATATTTCAAGATAGACCTTGGAATACCATTTCTAATACAGAAGAAATTTTGCTATGAGACATTTACTAAATAATCCTGAGCAGTGCTAAGAATTACACCAGAAGCCAATTTAAGAATATCAGAGTCGAGAGAACGGTGCTGGAAAAGCACGAGGAGAAAGTGAGGTCTGCAGATGCTGGAGATCAAAGTTGAAACTTTATTGCTGGAACAGCACAGCAGGTCAGGCAGCATCCAGGGAACAGGAGATTCGACGTTTCGGGCACAGGCCCTTCTTCAGGAATGAGCAGAGAGTGTTCAGCAGGAGAAGATAAAAGGTAGGGAGGAGGGACTTGGAGGAGGGGCGTTGGAAATGTGATAGGTGGAAAGAGGTCAAGGTGAGGGTGATAGGTCGGAGTAGGATCCTACTCCGACCTATCACCCTCACCTTGACCTCTTTCCACCTATCACATTTCCAACGCCCCTCCTCCAAGTCCCTCCTCCCTACCTTTTATCTTCTCCTGCTGAACACTCTCTGCTCATTCCTGAAGAAGGGCCTGTGCCCGAAACGTCGAATCTCCTGTTCCCTGGATGCTGCCTGACCTGCTGTGCTGTTCCAGCAATAAAGTTTCAACTTTGATATCCAAATGAATCCAACAAGAACTGGACCAAGCATATGTGGTACTCATAATCTTCTTCATCCTAAGTATACGCATGATTTTACTACAACTGCTAAGTATTTCATCAGTAATATTTTCAGCAACATAACACAAAACATCGCAGATAAGAAAAACTGCAGCATATTAACATGCCAAATTTCCCCTAAAGTAAATGCATTAAAATTCCATCAAATTTGACAATATTGTTATGTATTTGGCTTTAAGGGGTTAACACGTAGGGGGTTCCATACAACAGCCAAGCAGGGTGAGATCAATAGTTGTGATGTTGAGAAGATATGCTCTTCTTCATTAGGGTAAATAAAACCACAGAAAGTAGACAAAATCAAACACAAAATATTGCTGAGGAAAGGAGTGAACAAAGACAGAAATGGGAACTATTTAAATGTAAATCTATGATTCGCTCCAGTAATAATATCTAACAATATTCAATATCTAGGATCATACCAAAAGAGTACTTTGAAGTATTAAAGGGATTTTCTGCTATCTAGTGATCTCTGAGGCATGAAGTTTCCCTTTCTTGATATGTGCAAGATCAAGACAAACACTAGGCATAAGGAAGGGGAGGGAGGAGTCCGAGACTGTCCAGGTGAATTTGAGGTTGGGGTGGAAGGTGTTAGTGTAGTGGATGAACTGTTCAACCTCCTCGTGGGAGCACGAGGTAGCGCCGATACAGTCATCAATGTAGCGGAGGAAAAGATGGGGGGTGGGGCCAGTGTAGTTGCGGAAGATGGATTGTTCCACATGTTGCGGAAGATGGATTGTTCCACATGTTGCGGAAGATGGATTGTTGCTGTGCTGGAAAAGCACAGCAGGTCAGGCAGCATTCCAGGAGCAGGAGAATTGACGTTTCGGGCATAAGTCCTTCATCATTTCTCCATTTACTAATATCAATCAGGCTTGCACTGTGACATATTTTTACAGCCTGCAAGCAACATGATTTAACAAACCAGCCCCCATTTTATGTCAGCAAACGGAATTAGCCCATAAATTGTTTTCATTATGAAAAGGGTCGAGGAGACTGCCATTTGCTGCTGTATTCCCATCGTAACAGCCTAAACATTCAGAATCTAACTGCCTGTTCTGAGTTTCTTTTTCAGCTAACTAATATTTACAGTTAACTGTTCCTGCTGAATCTCAATGTCAACCACGGTCAAACCCTCTTCTCATGCTGTATAAATCAACATTCTCTTTCTATGTTTGGTTGTTCATCTGTCAGTCCAATGTGCAAAACATAAAGTTTTCACTTTTGTCTCTTAATGGTAATGTTTAAGTTCTGCTCTGAAAAACAATAAATGCTTAATGTAAACATAGTAAATTGTATGAGTAAAAGCGATGAATTGGGCTAGAAATTATTGGGTGAATAGATTAATAGGTATTGTGGAAAATAAACTGTAGGAAACATTTGAAAAAAGAGCACAAAATGTTCCAAAAATGCACTGAAAAACAAAAACACAGCAACAAAGAAACCATCTGTGGTCCCCTCAGAAGGTTAAGGATAGAATTAATTTAAATGAAGAAACTTATAATTTTGCAAAGAATGGTACAAAAATCTGAGGGTCAGGAATGTTTTAAAAACCAGCAAAAAGCCACCAAGACGTTGTTTGGAAGAAACACAGAATAAGAGTGAACAAGCCAAAAGTATAAAAAAAATTGTAAGATCTTGTAGAAGTATATAACAATGAAGAGAGACATTAATGTTGATCCCCTATAAAAACAGATAGGAGAAATTATCACAAGCAATGAGAAAATGGTGAGATGTAGAACAAATATTTCATGCCTTCACAACAGAAGGCACAGATTAAAAGTTCAGTAATATTGGCAAAGAAAAAAATCGGAGAATCAAAACAGACTAAAAACTTATGAGACTGAAAAGCTAAAAGAAATTAGTGTTGAAAAAGAGGCGGTATACAAAAAGGTTGAAGGTTGATAAATCCCTGGACCAAATGAAATGCATCCAACAGTGCTCAAGGAGCTAGCTATGTAGACAGTGAATTTGTTGGTGGTTATCTTTCAAACTTCTACACATCCCTGCTAACTGGATATTTACAAATGTAACACCACTATTTAATTAGGGATGGATGGTTAGCATGAAGAACTACAACCTTTTATTTTAATGTCAGTAATAGGGAAAATAAAAGCATATATTATAAAGGATGCAATAAGTGAATGTGGAATGGGGTAATAAACTTGCTTGGATTGAGAAACAGCTATAAGACAGAAAGTCAAGACTAGTAATAAACATGTTCCAGTTTCGTCAACACTTGGGATGTAGTTCATTTGGTTTAGAGGGTTTATCAACTTTCGACCCAATACAATTTTGAGTACTGGATCTTTATTAATACTAATTTATTTCAATTTCTCAGTGTCGAAAGTTGGATTGCTAAGTATTTCTGGCAGATATTCAATTTCACTACAGTGCCAAACATTAAGTATTGTAAACGTATTCCAATGAAGAGATGTATCAGACTCAAAATGTTAACCCTGTTTTATGCTATATCGATGCTGCCAAACCCACTGAGCTTCTTCAGAACTTCGATTTTATTTCAGATCTCCAGTATCCACTATAGGGTCACAGAATTATACAGCACCGAAACAGACCCTTTGATGCAACTCGTCCACGGCAACCAAACATCCCAATCTGATCTAGTCGCATTTGCCACCATTCGGCCCATAATCCTCTAAATCCCTCCTACTCATATACCCATTCAGATGCATAATAAACGTTGCAATTGTATTCGCCTCCACCACCTCTTCTGGTAGCTCGTTCATACATGCACCACCCTCTGCATGAAAAAGTCAGGTCCCTTTTAAGTCTTTCCCCTCTTGCTTTAAACCTATGCCCTCTAGTTTTGGACTCCCCCCCACCCCCTCTCATAAAAAGACTTTGGCTATTCACCCTATCCATGCTCATTATTTTATAAACTTTACAAGGTCACCCCTCAGCCTCCAACACTCCAGGGAATAAAACTCTCGCATATTCAGCCTCTCCCTATAACTCAAACCCTCATATCTCAGCAACATCCCTGTATGTCTTTTCTGCACCCTCTCAAATTTAACAACATCTTTCCTATAGTAGGGTAACAGAATTGTTTGCAGTATTCTAAAGGAGGTCTTGCCAATTTTCTGCACAGCTGCAACATGCATCCTAATTCCTATACTCAATGTTCTGACCAATGAAGGCAAGTGTGCCAAATGCCTTCTTCACCATCCTGTCACCTGTGACTCTACTTTCAAGGAACTGTGGACCTGCACCCATAGGTCTCTTTGCTCTACAACACTCCCCAGGGCCCTTTATTATAATAGAAATAAACAGATGGGTATGAGAATACCATGCAGTCACTAGTGGGGTACCACAATGATCAACACTTGGGTCACAGCTGTTCACAATCTATATACAGTAAATTATTTGATTATGGGCATCAGTTGTAATATTTCCAAATTATTGATGACACTAAGTGGGAATGTAAGTTATGAGGAGGTTGCAAGGAGATGTCAATAGCGAAATGGAATTCACTAGACATATCCCAGGGATTGTTGAATGAGGAGAGACTTAGAAAACTGGACATGTTTGCTCTAAAGTTTTGAAGCTGACAAAGCTCATACAGGTTTTGAAAGGGTTACACAGATAACCTGTTTCTCCTTGCTGGTGAATCGAGAACCAGGAGATATAATCTCAGAGTAAAGTGTAGAACATTTACAACTAAGAAGAGGAATATCTTCACTGAGGATGGAGAATCTTTAAAATTTTATACCTCAGAGGATTGTGGAAGCTAATCATTGAGCATATTAATAAAGATAGAAATCATCAAGGAATGTAAGGATTGTGAGGGAAAATAGATCGAGTTGAATACTTAGCCACAATGTATACGAATGGTGGAGCAGGTTCAATGATCTCAATAGCCCACTCCTGTTCCTACATTCCTATTAAATTGATGAATATGGCGCAGGCTTGACAAGCTATGTGGTCTACTCCTGCTCTCACTTATTGTGTTTTCTTGGCCTTTTAGAATGTTAGCATTTAAATTGAGACATCATGAACATCATGAGGCATCACAATATCCAAGATATATGTTAAACTGACCTTAAATGCAAAAAAGTGGTCTGTGTACGTTGCACCAAATAAAAATTTTGAGCCAGCATCTGCATAATTCAAGAAAATCTGCAAGATAATAAGTAACTTGTATAATTGTTTGTTTATGAGCTTTAAATAATCGATCTTCATAATAAAATAAAACTAAAGCGTATTTACTACATACATATGGTTACTATATATGGCATTATTAAAATTGTTTTGGAGAATACCAATGTAACCAACGAACACTCAGAAGCTTCTTTGTTTGCTTATAAATGCATTGGGTAAATCAACAAAACTTTTCGGTTGTATAGTGACTTTATTGTTGGGCATATTTGTAGTTGCTTCAGAAAGGGAATCAAAATCTGGATACTGAACCAAAGAAGAAATATTAGGAAAGGTGAACAAAAGCTTGCTAAAATAGTTTGGGATTGTTTTATTCATTAATTGGATTGTGCATTACCTGTTGGACCAGCATTTATTGCCCTTCCCTAATTGCCCTTTAAAAATTCATGATGAACAAACTTGTTGAATCACTACTGTCCATGTAGTGCAGATGCACCTAAAGTGCTGTTAGAGAGTGACTTCCAGGATTTTGACCCAAAAGTGAAGGAATAGCAATGTGGTTCAAAGTCAAGATGACTTAAAGTTTGGAGCAAAACCTGCAGGTGGTGGTGTTTCCATGTTTCTGCTGGCCTTGTACTTCTAGGTGGTTAGGCTTGGAGGTTTGGAAAATGCTACTGAAAGATCTTTAGTGAGTTGCTACAGTGCGTCTTATAGATGGCATATACTCATGCCACTGTTCATTGGTAGTGGCAGGAGTGACTGTTGAAGGTGAAAAATCAGGTGCAATCAAGTGGGCTTTGTCTTGAATGGTGTTAAACCTTTTATGTGCTAGTGAAGCATATTCCATCACATTCCTTGTGTCTTGGTGAACAAGGTTTTAGGAGTCAAGAGGTGAACAATTTACCACAAAAATCCCAGCCTCTGACCTGCTGTTGTACTAACAGTATTTACATGGCTGGTTCAGTTTCTGGTCAATGGTAACACCCAGGCTATTGATCATTCAGTGACAGTGAGTGACTGCTCTTGATACCAAAGCCACATTTAACAAAGTGTGGGATCGAGGAGCCTGAGAAAATCTTGAGTCAATGCGAATGAGAGAAACCGCTCCACTGGTTGGAGTCATACCAAGCACAAAAGAAAATGGCTGAAGTTGTTGAAGGTTTGTAATTTTAGGATAAGAACAATACTGCAGAAATTACAGCCATAGAGTCATAGAGATATTCAGCACGGAAACAGATCCTTCAGTCCAACTCATCCGTGCCACCCAGATATTTGGGGCAGCAAGGTGACTCAGTGGTTAGCACTGCTACCTCACAGCACCAGGATCCCAGGTTCGATTCCAGCCTCGGGTGACTGTCTGTGTGGAGTTTGCACATTCTCCCTGTGTCTGCGTGGGTTTCCTCCGGGTGCTCCGGATTCCTCCCACAGTCCAAAGATGTGCAAGTCAGGTGAATTGGCCATGCTAAATTGCCCATAGTGTTAGGTGTATTAGTCAATGGGTATGTGTGGTTACTCTTCAGAGGATCGGTGTGGACTGTTGGGCCGAAGGGCTTGTTTCCACACTGTAGGGAACCTAATTTTTAAAAAATCTAATATTCTAATCTAATCTAGTTTCATTTGCATGTATTTGGCCCATATCACTCTAAAACCTCCTGATTCAGATGCCTTTTAAATGCTGTAATTGTACTAGCCTCCACCACTTCCTTTGGCAGCTCATTCCCTCTGCGTGAAAATGTTGCCCCTAAGTCCTTTTTATATCTTTCCCCTCTCACTCTGAACCTATGCCCTCTAGTTCTAGATTTCCCAACCCCAGGGAAAAGACCTTGTCTATTTATCCTATGCATGCCCCTCATGGTTTTATAAACCTCTATAAGGTCATCCCTCAGCCTCTGATGCTCCAGGGAAAACAGCCCCAGCCTATTCAACCTCTCCCATTAGCTCAAATCCTCCAACCTTAAATCTATGCTCTCTCATTCTGGACCCCCCCCCCCCCCCCCCTCCAGGGAAAAGACCTTGTCTGTTTATCCTGTCCATGTCCCTCATGATTTTATAAACCTCTATAAAGTCATCCCTCAGCCTCTGACGCTCCAGGGAAAACAGCCTCAGCCTATTCAACCTCTCCCTATAGCTCAAATCCTCCAACTCTGGCAATATCCTTGTAAATCTTTTCTGAACGCTTTCAAGTTTCATAACATCCTTCCGAAAGGAAAGAGACCAAAATTGCATGCAATATTCCAAAAGCGGCCGAACCAATGTCCTGTGCAGGTGCAACATGACCTCCCAACTCCTGTACTCAATGCTCTGAACAATAAAGAAAAGCATCCCGATGCCTTTCTCACTAACCTTACACCTATGACTTTACTCTGAAGGAACTATGAACTTGCACTCCAAGGTCTCTTTGTTCAGCAACACTCTCTAGGACCTCACCATTAAGTGTATAAGTCCTGCTAAGGTTTGCTTTTTCAAAATGCAGCACCTCGCATTTATCTAAATTAAACTCCATCTGCCACCCCTCAGTACATTGGCCCATCTGATCAAGATCCTGTTGTAATCTGAGGTAGACTTCTTCGCTGTCCACTACATTTCCAATTTTGGTGTCTTCTGTAAACTTACTAACTATACCTCCTACGTTCACAACCAAATCATTTATATAAATGACGAAAAGCAGTGGACCCAGCACAGATTCTTGTGATGCACCACTGGTCACAAGCCTCCAGTCTGAAAAGCAACTCTCCAACAACACCCTCTGTCTTCTACCTTCGAGCCAGTTCTGTATCCAAATGGCTAGTTTTCCCTGTATTCCATGAGATCTAACCTTGCTAACCAATCTCCCATGAGAAACCTTGTCAAACGCCTTAGTGAAGTCCATATAGATCATGTCTACTGCTCTGCCCTCATCAATCCTCTTTGATAGTTCTTCAAAATACTCAATTGAATTCATGAGACATGACCTCCTCCACACAAAGCCATGCTGACTATCCCTAATCAGTCCTTGCCTTTCCAAATACATGTAAATCCTGTCCCTCAGGATTTCTCCAACAACCTGCCCACCATCGATGTCAGGCTCACCGGTCTATAGTTCCCTGGCTTTTCCTTACCAACTTTCTTAAATACCATGTTAGCCACCTTCCAGTCTTCCGGCACATTACCTGTGACTACTGATGAGACAAACATCTCAGCAAGGCACCCAGCAATCACTTCCCTCGCTTCCGACATAGTTCTAGGGTACACCTGATCAGGTCCTGGGAATTTATCTACTTTTACGCATTTCAAGAAATCCAGCACCTCCTCCTCTGTAATATGGACATTTTTCAACATATCATCGTCTATTTCTCCACATCCTCTACCTCCCAAGTCATTCTCCAAATTAAACATTGATGCAAAATACTCGTTTAGTATCTCTCCCATCTCTTGCGACTCCACACATAGGCTGCCTTGCTGATCTTTCTTTCGCTCCTTACCGTTTTGTCCTTAATGTATTTATAAAAACCCTTTGGAGTCTCCTTAACTCTATTTTCCAAAGCTATCTCACGTCCCCTTTTTGCCCTCTTAAGTATATTCCTACTGCCTTTATACTCTTCTAAGGATTCACTCGTTCTCTCCTGTCTGTACTTGTCATATGCACCTTTCTTTTCCTTAACCAAAATCTCAATGTTTCTAGTCATGCAGTATTTCCTACACCTACCAGCCTTTCTTTTCTACCAAACATGAATATACTGTCTCTCGACTCTCATTGTCTCACTTTTGAAGGCTTCCATCAAAATTGGCCTTTCTCCAATTTAGAACTTCAACTTTTAGATCTGGTCTATCCCCTTCCATCACTATTTTAAAGCTAATAGAATTATGGTTGCTGGCCCCAAAGTGCTCCCCCACTGACTCCTCATTCACCTGCCCTGCCTTATTTCCCAAGAGTAGGTCAAGTTTTGCACCTTCTCTCGTAGGTGCATCCACAAACTGAATAAGAAAATTTTCTTGTACACACTTAACAAATTCCTCTCCATCTAAACCCTTGACATTATGACAGTCCCAGTCTATGTTTGGTAAGTTAAAGGCCCCTACTATAATCACCCTATTATTCGTACAGATATTTGAAATCTCCTTACAAATTTGTTTCTCAATTTCCCGCTGACTATTAGGGGTTCTAAATTACCATCCCAATAAGGTGATCATCACTTTTTTATTTCTCAGTTCCAGCCAAATACCTTTCCTGGATGTCTTCCCAGGAATATCCTCCCTAAGTACAGCAGTAATACTATCCCTTATCAAAAATGTCACTTTACTTCCTCTCTTGCTCCCTTTCTATTCTTGCTATCGCATTTGTATCCTGGAACATTAAGCTGCCAGTCCTGTCCATCTCTGAGCTGCGTTTCTGTAATTGCTATGACATTCCCAATCCCGCATTCCTAACCATGCCCCAAGTTCATCTGCCTTCCCTATAACGCCTCTTGCATTAAAGTAAATGCAGTTTAACTTATCAGTCCTACCTTGTTCTCTGCTTTGTTCCTTCCTGCCCTGACTGTTTGACTCACTCCCTTTCCCAACTGTACCAGTTTCAGATTGATCTCTTTCTTCATTATTTCCCTGGGTTCCAACCTAACTGCGCCCACATCCCCCCCCCACCAACGCTACAACCCCACCACAACCACTAACCCCCTCCTAACCCCACCACCACCCCACCCTCCTCCACTTTACTAGTTTAAAACCCTCCCAGCAGCTCCAGCAAATCTCCCTGCCAGTATACTAATCTCCTTCCAATACAGGTGCAATCCATCCTTCTTGTACAGATCACTTCTTCCCCAGAAGAGATTCCGAGGATCCAAAAATGTGAACCCTTCTCCTATGCACCAACTCTTCAGCCATGCAATCATCTGCTCTATCCTCCTATTCCTACCCTCACTAACTCGTAGCACCACTTCCTCAGAGTTATGTCCTCGGCCAAACAATTTTCAGCTGCGTCATCAATAACCATCCCCGCATTATAAGATCAGAAGTCTGGATGTTCGCTAATGACTGCACAATGTTCAGCATCATTCATATCTCCTCAGATACTGAAGCAGTCCATGCTGAAGTGCAGCAAGAGCTGGATAATATTCAGGCTGGGCTGACAAGTTGCAAGCAGTATTCATATCACACAGATGCCAGACTTGGATACAGAACTGGCTCGAAGGTTGAAGACAGAGGGTGGTGGTGGAGGGTTGTTTTTCAGATTGGAGGCCTGTGACCAGAGGAATGTCACAAGGATCATTGCTGGGTCCACTACTTTTCGTCGTTTATGTAAATGATTTGGATGCAAGCATAAGAGGTATAGTTAGTAAGTTTGCAAATGACACCAAAATTGGAGGTGTAATGGACAGCGAAGAACGTTACCTCAGATTACAACAGGAGCTTGATCAGATGGGCCAATGGGCTGAGAAGTGGCAGATGGAGTTTAATTCAGATAAATGCGAGGTGCTGCATTTTCGGAAAGCAAATCTTAGCAGGACTTATACACTTAATGGTAAGGTCCTAGGGAGTGTTGCTGAACAAAGAGACCTTGGAGTGCAGGTTCACAACTCCTTGAAATTGGAGTCGCAGGTAGATAGGATAGTGAAGAAGGCATTTGGTATGCTTTCCTTTATTGGTCAGAGTATTGAATACACGAGTTGGGGGGTCATGTTGCAGCTGTACAGGATATTGGTTAGGCCACTATTGGAATACTGCGTGCAATTCTGGTCTCCTTCCTATCGGAAAGATGTTGTGAAACTTAAAAGGGTTCAGAAAAGATTTACAAGGATGTTGTCAAGGTTGGAGGATGTGAGCTACAGGGAGAGGTTGAACAGGCTGGGACTGTTTTTCCTGGAGCGTCGGAGGCTGAGGGATAACCTTATAGAGGTTTACAAAATTATGAGGGGCATGGATAGGATAAATAGGTAAAGTCTTTTCCCTGGGTTGGGAGAGTCCAGAACTAGAGGGCATAGGTTTAGGGTGAGAGAGGAAAGATATAAAAGAGATCTAATGGGCAATGTTTCACGCAGAGGATGGTACATGTATGAAATGAGCTGCCAGAGGAAGTGGTGGAGGATAGTACAATTGCAACATTTAGATGGGTATATGAATAGGACGAGTTTGGAGGGATATGGGCCGGGTGCTGGCAGTTGGGAGCAGATTGGGTTGGGATACTTGGTCGGCATGGAAGGGTTGGACCAAAGGGTCTGTTTCCATGCTGTACATCTCTACGACTCTATGACAATCACCACCTTCAACAAGAGGGAATCTAACCTTGACGTTCAATAACATTCCCATTGTGCTGGGAGGTTAAGACCGGAAACTGAACTGGACCAGTTGCATAAATATTGTAGCTACAAGAACAGGTCATGAGCTGGTAACTCACCTCCTAATTCCCCAGCATTTGTGCATGTCTCTATTTGCATCAATGCTGCTGAGGTGGAGGTGGTTGAAAGCGTCAACTTCTTGGGAGTGACAATCACCAACAAATGGTTATGGTCCACCAACATCGAAACTACAGTCAAGAAAGCATAGCAATGCTTCTAATTCCTCAGGAGGCTGAGGAAATTTAGCCTATCCGTAAATACACTTACAAATCTTTATACATGCACCTGTTATGGACAGGGCAAGACTCCCTCAAAACATTTCAAGAGGGCGGCCCAAACCCTAACTTTTCTTGTTTTTTTTGAGCAGGTGTAAAATGGATATTCCAGGAGTGATGCAGCTGGTCAAAACCCTTGGTTTTAAACAAAACATAATTTATTTAGAGAGCACTGAATGAAACACAAACAAAAGAGAACAGAATACAGAATAATTTAACCCATCAGAAAACCCAACAGATTATCCAAACTTAATGATGCTGTTCCAAATTCCTGTATCAATCCCCATAAACACCCCTTGGCCAAAAAGTAAAATCAAACACAAAGTCATACAGAAGAGAGAGAGAGGGAAGGCAGATGGTTCAGCATGGAACACTTTCTTCCATGTAGCTGTTTCTTTGAGCAGCAGCCTCAAAAAAACTGTTTGCTAAAACCAAACCAAAACCAAACCAGAGAAGAGCTGAGCTGGGAGAACTGCCCACTCCCCTTTCATTGTACACATGTTTTTTTAAACTTAAAAGCTTCTTCAAGTGGATAAACCCAGATATCTCAGCAACTCTGCCTCGTACAAAACTTTTGTAACAAACCAAGGACAACACAACCTTGTCAAAGGAGCAGTATCGTCACACACCATAGAAAGTATCCTCTCTACATACATGGTACAGCAACTGCCCTTCCCAAAACCAAAAGAAACTATAGAGAGTTGTGAACACTGCCCAGTCCATCACACAAACCAGTCTCCCATACATTGACTTCAGCTATTCTTTCTGCTGCATCAGAAGAGCAACTAACATAATCAAAGACCCCCTCCAGCCCCAATTATACTCTCTTCTACCCTCTTCCGTTGAGTAGAAGATATAAAAAGTTTGTATACACATATGAATGCATTCCAGAACAGCTTCTTCCCCACTGTTATCAAACTTTTGAATGGACCTCTTTAATGTTAGTATTGAACTCTCCCTGCACGTTCTCAGCAGCTGTAAGACAATATCATGCACTCTGTTCTGTTACCCTGACATGCTTGTATAGAATAATCTGCCTGTAAAGCATGCAAAACAACACTATTCACTGTATCTCAGCAAAGGTACAGTAATAAATCAAATCAAATCAAACCAAAATGTCAACGTGTAAAAAGAGATGCAGGCCACACAATTTAATTGCTTATTGTATTTACAATGCAATGGGTGCCACTTTAGTCCCAAAATAGTGGCACCTAATGCTGACCACTAGGAAACATTTGATTGAAGTTCTGAGCTCAAATGCAAGGACCATGCACCAGTAATAAGCAAATCAGGCAGATCATGGTGCCAGTATGCAAAGCTTACAAGAAACAAGTTTTGCTGTTTGAGAGCACAGCATTCCAGTTAATTCCCTCTCTTAACCTCATAATGCTAAACATGAATCCAGCTGCAAGAGGGACATCGCACTCCCACCTTGCCAACTCTAATTAGCACTGGTGTTGCTGAGTTTACATAAATGATTTGTTATTTGTACTGTTAAGTAAATTTGCATGTAGTATCGCACTGCTAAAGAGTTCTGGTCTCAATGTTTAGATTCTCCTTGGTCTGCAGCATGGTGGGAAAATGACCAAAGGCAACATAAAGGAAAACAAGCTTCTTGAGGAATAAGTGGAGAAAGGCTGTCAGGAGGCTATATCCACCCAAGGTTTTCAGGGAGCAAATCTCCTACCTTAACCACTACCACTATAGGGTATTAAACACTCAGAAGTTTCTTGCTGAAATCTGCTATCTGGAACTGCAATCTCAGAACACAGCAAGAACAGCAAGAACAGCAACGCCAATGGATGTGAAGATGTTTATGGCAATGAACTATAATGCATGGGGTATCATTCAAGTTGGATCAGGCGATGCAAAGAAAGCTAACTACACTTCACTCATTCTTATCAGAAATAAACAGGCAGAACGAGCAACAGTATGCTCATAGCAGTCACTCTGTCTTTTTGTGCACCTGTCCATTTTATCACCATGACAAATCAGAGAGTGGCCATTGCGATGCCCCACTGATGACTTTGGTGTACAATCCTAGCGCATGTGGGAAGCATACATAAAGCAAAAGTCACATTGTCACACAATTGTGATGGGGAAGACGTCTAAGGTGTTAAAAGACTTCTTCGACTACCTGTGGAAAAACCATGCAGTGCTTTCCTGAACATAAGTAAAGTGTCACTCTACTCTGCTGCATAACTTTTCCGTCAAAAGGATATAGCTATTGTTATCAGGATATTGTTGCACCTGAGGAGGAGCAACAAAAAAAAGGAGACACACAACTCATCCCCTTTCTTGTCAATTGACCATAATTGATTCATTTAACTCCAGTAGCAGAGAATACAACCTCCATCTCCACTTCTGACCTGCCCTACACTTTATTTTACCGTCCCTTCTCTATTAATGACAATCACATCATCTTCTTAGCCATAATGCTAAAATAAAGGCTCAAAACAAATATTCCAAACCAACTTCATAAGTCAAACCACAAACCGCTCACTATTTCATACAGAAGTCAATATTTCTTCCATGAGCCTTTACTTGTCCTGATTCTCTTACACACAATTACGCTATAATTGGCAGATGACTGATAGGTGGCGGCACTTCCATTGAGTGATAATAAAGGTCACCTTACAGGATGACCTCAGCCAAATCTGGCCTCATGTTTGGCTTTGCCTCTGCTAACTTGGTATAAATACCAATATTCTAGGCTGGCTAGTTGACAGGCAACAGCAAGTATACTTTTACGAGAAAGACAAATGCTTTCTTCCTCAAAGGTGACATCAGGTCCTTGTTTCACTGCCTCAGGAAACCAAAAGTGCAGGTAAACAAGGGTAATACAGTGACGTCAATCTACATGTAGACTGGGTTAATCTACTGATCACCAATGCTGAGTCGGATGAATTTCTAGATTTTTTTTCTATCCTCTCATGGGACATGGGTGTTGCTGGCTAGCCACCATTTATTGCCCATCCCTAGTTGCCCTTGCGAAGGTAATGGTGAGCTGCCTTCTTAAACCGTTGCAGTCCATATACTGTAGATAGATCCATGATGCCATTAGGGAGGGAATTTGACCAAACAACGCTAAAGGAAAAGCAATTTATTTCAAGTTAAGATGGTGTGTGGCTTGGAGGGGTATCTTGCAGGTGGTGGTGTTCCCATGTATCTGCCGCCCTTGTCCTCCTAAGTGGAATTGGTCATGGATTTGAAGTGTATCTAAGAATTGGGGTGAATTTCTACAGTGCATCTTGTAAGTTGCACACACTGCTGCAATTGAGTGTCAGTGGAGTAATGGAGTAGTGGATTTTAATGGATACAGTGCCAATCAAGTAGCTGCATTGTCTTGTCTTGGGTGGTGTCAAGATTCTTGAGTACTGTTGGAGCTGTACCCAGACAGGCAAGTGGGGAGTATTCCATCACATGCATGACTTGTGTCTTGCAAATGGTGGATAGGCTTTGGGGAGTCAGGTGATGAGTTACTCACTAGACTATTCCCCTTACCTGCTCTGTACTTATATGGAAAGTCCAGTTCAGTTTCTGGTCAATGGCAATCCTTGTATTGTTGATATAATGGGGGACTCAGTAATGGTAATGCCATTGAATGTCAGGGGCCAATGGTTGGATTCTCTCTTATTATAGATGGTCACTCTCTGGCTTTTATGTGAATGAAGTGTTACTTGCTACAGTCAGCCCAAGCCTGGATGTTGTTCAGAACCTGTTGCATTGAGCAGTGAACAATCGTCAGCGAACATCCCCACTTCTGATCATATGATGGAGGGAAGGTCATTGATGAAGCAACTGAAGATGGTCGGGCTAGGACACTATCCTAAGGAATTCCTGAAGAGATTTTCTGGAATTGAGACAACTGACCTCCAACAACTACAACCATCTTATGTTTCAGGTGTAACTCCAGTCAATGAAGAGTTTGCTCCCAATTCCCATAAATTCCAATTTTGTTAGGGTTCCTTGGTGCTACTTTTGGTTGAGTGTGATTTTAATGTCAAAAGATGCCACTCTCACCTTACCTCTGTACTTCAGTTCTTTTATCCATGTTTGAACAAAGACTGTAATGGGGTCAGAAGCTGAGTGACCTTTGTAGGCCATCAATAAGCAAGTTGTTATTAAGCACATGCTGCTTGATCCCATTGTTGATGACACCACTTTACTGATGATCAAGAGTTGACTGATGGGATCATAACTGGCTGAATTGGATTTGTCCTGTTTTTTATGTACAGGACATACCTGGGCAATTCTCCACATTGTCAGGTAAATGCTAGTCTTTTAACTGTACTGGAAAAGCTTGTCTTGGGGAGTGACAAGTTCTGGAAGACAAGTCTTCAGTATCTTTGCCCGAATGTTATCAGAGCCTTTGCAGTTACCCCAATCATTACTTGATATCACGTGAAGTAAACCAAATTAGCCGAAGACTGGTATCTGTGATGCTGGAGACCAGTGGAGGAGGTTGATATGGATCATCCATCAAGCACTTCTGACTGAAGATAGTTGTGAATATTTTAAGAGCAGTGTGCTGAAGAACCAATGAGGGAACAAGTAACAAATTTTATATCTAATACTAGGGAATAATTAATAATCTTCTGTAATAATGCTGTTTTTTTAACAAGGTTATGGTACCCTTGGCTTGGAAGTCTGGGCTTGGAAGGGTTTTCAGGCGAGTTTGATTATAGATAGCAAATACTGTCTCAGGAAAAAGGCTTTCAATATTGAAAAAAAAAGACTTGTACAATGAATGGGGAGTGGCCAGTTCTCCCAGCTCAGCTTTACTCTGGTTTGATTTGGTTTTAACCAGTCTGGCTATTCACTGAAAGCAGTCAGGCAGTTTGGAAGCTGCTGGACCCAAAGAAGCAGGTCCATGCTGGCAATTTCTCTCTGACATCTCTCTCCTGTAAGACCCTCTGTTTCATTTTACCTTTTGTGCCAATGGATGTGTATGGGGATTGAAGTATTGGGAACAGCATCATTAATTTGGTATAATCTGTTGGATTACCAGACGAACTAGGTACTTATAGACCAGTGAGCCATATGTCTGTTGTAGGAAAAGTTTTGGAAAGGATTATAAGAGATGGGATTTATAATCATCAACATGGATTCGTCAAGGGCAGGTCGTGTCTCACAAACTTCATTGAGTTTTTTGAGAAGGAGATCAAGCATGTGGATGACATGGTGAAAGTGGACTTCAGTAAAGTCTTTGATAAGGTACCACATGGTAGGCTATTGGAGAAAATGCGACGCATGAGATTGAAGGTAAGTTAGCAGTTTGGATTAGAAACTGGCTTTCTGTAAGAAGGCAACAAGTGATGGTTGATGGAAAATATTTTGTCTGGAGTCCGGTTACTAGTGGTGTGCCACAAAGATCTGTTTTGGGACTAATGCTGTTTGTCATTTTTATAAATGGCTTGGATGCAGGCATAGATGGATGAGTTAGTAGGTTTGCAGATGATACTAAAGTCGGTGGAGTTGTGGACAGCGTGGAAGAATGTTACAGGTTGCAGGGAGACTTGGAAAAACTGAAGAATTGGGCTGAAAGGTGGCAAATGGAGTTCAATGCAGATAAATATGAGGTGATTCATTTTGGGAGGAATAGCAGGAAGGCAGAATACTGGGTCAATGGAAAGATTCTTGGTAGTGTGGATATACACAGGAACTTTAGTGTCCATGTATATAGATCCTTAAAAGTTGCCACCCAGGTTGACAGTGCTGTTAAGAAGGCAAAAGATCTGTTCGGTTTTATTGGTAGAGGGATTGAGTTCTGGACCCATAATATTAGGCTGCAACTGTACGAAACACTAGTGCAGCCTCATTTGAATACTGTGTGCAGTTCTGGTCGCTCCATTACAGGAAGATTGTGGAAGCATTGGAAAAGGTGCAGAGGAGATTTTCCAGGATGTTGCCTGCTCTGGGACACATCAAAGGCTGAGGGAATTGGGTCTTCTCATTGGAGAGAAAAAGGCTAAGCGGGGATTTAATAGAGACATACAAAATTATCAGAGGATTAGATAGCGTGGACAGTGAGAGTCTTTTTCCTAGGATGATGACATCTGCTTGTATAAGGGGGCATAGCTGTAAATTGAGGGGTGATAGATTTAAGACAGATGTCAGAGGCAGGTTCTTTACTCAGAGCGTGGTAAGGGCATAGAATGCCTTGCCTGCCAATGTAGTTAACTCAGCCACATTATGGGCATTTAAACAGTCCTTGGATAAGCATTTGGATGATGATGGGATAGTGTAGGGTGATGGGCTTAGATTAAGTTAACAGGTCAGCGCAGTATTGAGGGCCAAAGGACCTGTTCTGCGCTGTATGTTCTATGATTTTGGATGGGTTAACTTATTCTGTGTTCTATTCTCTTTTGTTTGTATTTCATTCAGTAATCTTGTAAATAAATTCTATTTTGTTCAAAACTAAGTGGGTTGACCAGCTGCATCATTCATGGAATATCCACATTACACCTGCTTAAAACAACTCGCAAAGTTAGTGTCTGGGCCACTTTCTTGAAATGTTTTGAGGGAGTCTGGCCTGGTCCATAACGCTTCTTATAGAAGAATCCCCAGGAACAAATGACCATAATTTGAAATAATTTTCCATTAAATTTGCAAACAATGTAGTTCAATTCAAAACTAGAGTTTTGAATAGGTGACTTGCAAAAGTCTTTTCCCTAGGGTGGGGAGTTCAAAACTAGGGGATATATTTTTAAGGTGAAAGGAGGAAGATTTAAAAGGAACCTGAGGCTAAATTTTCCACACAGAGGGTAGATCATATGTGGAATGAACTGCCAGAGGAAATGGCAAATGCAGGAAGTTTCAATATTTAAAAGATATTTAGATAGGTACATAATTGGAAAGGTTTAGAGGGAAATGGGTCAAACGCAAGTAAGTGGCACTAGTTTAGTTCAGGAAATTTGGTCAGCATGGACGAGTTAAACTGATGGGTCTGTTTACATGCTGTATAATTCAAAGTATAAACAAAGGAACTAAGAAGGGATAAGAGGCAAGTTGATTGTGGTAAATTGTAAAAATACATTACAAAGATTGACAGGTAGTGGGGCTAATATTTAAATTACAATGCAAGGATTATAACAAATATGGATTCATTTAAGGCCTAAGTCAACTGTGGGCTAACTAAAGAAGTTAAACATTGCATTAGGTAAAGGTTAACATTGCTTAAAAAGTACAAACCTGTAGGTTGGAAGTATTTCAGAATTCAGAAACGAAGAACCAAGAAACCAATAAAAAAAGGAAAACAGAATATGAAAGTAAACTTAAGGGCTTAATGGTATTATCGCTAGACCATTAATCCAGAGACCAGGTAGTATTCTGGGGAATCAAATGATGAGGTGAAACCATTATTAGTTACCAGAAAAACACCCGTGGTTCACATAATATCCTTTAGGGAAGGAAACTGCCATTATTACCAGGTATGGCCTACACATAACTCCAGACCCACAGCAATATGGTTGACTCTTTACCGCCCTCTGGGCAATTATAGATCAGCAATAAATGCTGGTCTAATGAGCAACACCCACATTCTGTGAATGAGTAAACAAAAATAGTTGTAAAACCTTCTGTCGGCACGTAAAAGAGAAAATATTAACAAACTAAAAGGTGGGTCCATTATGGGCAAAAACAGGAGAATTTAAAATGTTAAATAGTGAAATGTCAGAGAAGCTAATAATGACTTGGTGTCTGCCTTCATATAGACAGATACAAGAAACTTTAGGAAATAATAGTAATCCAAAAAACTAGTGAGAATGAGGAACAGAGAGAAATTAGTACTAATAAAAATGTAGTCTGGACAGATTCATAGGGTTGAAAAGCCACGAATCCTTGGATCCGAAGATCTCCAGCTCAGTGTTGAAAGAAGTGGCTATCAACATATTGGATGCATTCTGGCAATAATTTAAAATAACACAGGTTCTGGAACCTGCCCGCAGATTGCAAAGGTTACATATGTAACCACACTCTTTAAGAAAGGACGAAGGAAGAAAATGGGAAAATCACAGGCCTGTCAGCTTCATGTCATTGTCAGGCAAAATGCTAGAAATTACTGTAAAGGATGTGCTATCTAGACACTCAGAAAATAATGGGAAAGTCATAATATTTTATGAAAAGAAAATCATGTTTGGCAAACAGTTAGAGGTTTTTAACAATATTACAAGAGGAATAGATAAGGACAAATCATCGGTTGTTGTGTATTTCAATTTTCAGAAAATTTTTGATAACATCTCACACAGGAGGTTCATATACTGGCACAGACTGAAGGTTGGTAAATGTAAAGAAAGCAGATGGTAGGAATAAATGAACCACTCTCCTACAGTAGCACCTTCCAAACCATCAACCACTACCATTTAGAAGGACAAGAGCAGTAAGTACATGAAAGTACCATTCCTGTGAGACTTCCTCTAAGTCACTCACTATCCAGACTTGGAAATACATTGATGTACCTTCAATGTCACTGAATTAAAATTTTAAAACTCTCTTCCTAACTGCATCAAATGAATTGTAGCAGTTCATTAATGCAACTCACCAGTAACTTCTTGATGAAAGCTAATGCTGTCCTGGCCAGCAATGCCCACATTCCATGAATGAATTAAAACAAAATTCTCAAGATGTCAGTCTGTGACTCATCAAATACCACAAGGATTAGTGTTTTGCCCCACTTGTTCACAATCCATATCAATTACTTGAATGTGGGGACCAAATATAACATTTCCAAGTTTGCGGATGAAACAAAACTAGGAAGAATATAAGTTGAAAAGATAATGCATTTTGGGCAGCTTTAGACCTCAATGGGGTGGTTATTCCCTCCCAGCCTGAAGCACAAGTCAAAGTGTATGGAAGAGAATGACAGTGTTATCCTTCAGAATGCTATAATTGATCATGGGCTACAGTAGGTCTGTCATTCAGGCTACATCTTTGTAACAGGGTTCATTATCAGAGGTAACTCCTGAAAGTTAGCAGCCTCTTGAAGTGCCCTTCTGGCACTTTTACAATTACATCAACTAAAACATGAATGACAATCACAAGCAGAGACACATTGGCAAGCTAGCTCCACCTCAACAGGGAGAAGGAAAGGGAAATGTAGATGGAGTAATGTGGACATGGAGGTGGAGTGATGTGGAGGTAGAGAGAGGTGGAAGGAGGGGAAAGGTAGATAGAGGGACAGGAAGGCGTGGGCGTGTGAATATTGTGGGGAGAGCCGGCAGGAAGAGTAGAGTGGAAGATGGGGGAAGGAGAGAAGAGAGAAAAAGTGGGGGGAGATGGAAAGGGGAGAAATGGAGGGAGAGTGGGGGAGAAGAGAGGAAGTGGGAGAAGGGTGGGGGAGGGTGGGGAAGCAGTGGAAAAGGGAACCGTCTTTGCCTTTCTCCACCATGTCCTCAATTCTCTTGCAATCTCACTCCCCCAATCTGCACAGTCTATCCTCCCCCCAAATCCCTCTACCCATACTCTAACCCCTCTCCTCCCCGCTGAACTCCATGTCAATATCATGCTTCATTGCAATGCATGCAAAGTGCAGTCTTTGTGTTTGGCATCAACAAAATGTTTTGTGATGATGTATAGGGTTGCATGCTTCCAGATTAGAATGAATGCGTAGTTATAATTACCAGGAGACACTGCTTAAAAATAGTAGAGTTCAGCAGCAGATCTTTAAGAGGATATGTAATCATTCTTAGTAGTGATTTATCCCAGTGAGAAGAAAAGGCTCCTTGAGAAGAATGCATCCATGTCTAAATTAGGAAGTTAAGAATAATCATTTGGTAATACAGAACTTCAATATTGCTGAAAAAAGACACATTTAGTGGAAGATTGTCACCTTGCCTCATTAGGACTGTGCAGTGTGAGCAACAGATGAACAATGTTATGAAAGTGTAGAGTTGTACTTTACTTTTAAGAGACTTAAAAAGCTAGCAAGGACTGACAAAGTACAGAGAGTCCTGAACGAAGTAAGAACGTAACACTTGGTTGAAACAAATAGCTGCAGCTTAGTTGCCATGAAACAGAAACAAATTCAAATTCGGCCAATTAGTTTACATTATGCCACAAAATACCAAACTCCAAACAAATTTGAATTTAGTATTTTGATAATATGAAAACCAATGAAATGATCCAATGTTTTGGGGTATAAAACTGGACATTTTGAACAGTTAGAAAAAGAACTGCCAAGCCACCAATAAACACAGACTGCCAGCAAAACAGCTCTCCAAAAGGTACCTATCTATAAGAAGTTTGTGCAGCAGAACATCAAAGCCAACCGAGAGAAAAAAATACAGAGGAAAATCTACAAATGTGAATCGACAAAGCTGACTGGTTCTGAAACGTGATTTTTTTTGTAAATCTTAATCGGGGTTTTTTAATCAGACCAGTATTGTAGAGTGTGAGGTAATAGCTAGGTTTAAGAGAAACGAGTTATAAATAGTTGTTGGTTTTAATATTCTCTGTTGGACTTAAAAAATAAAATTGTTAAGTTTTACTTTAAATTGTAACCTCTGGGATAGTTCTTTGCCTCTCAAATTTTAACAGATTACGGCATGAGGTGAACCTTTTCTGTGTGGCTGGCTTAAACTAGTAGAGGGGTTTACCTCATGTTGTAACAAAAGTTTGAGGTTGCTACTGCGCTGTAGCAAAACACGTGCTGTCATCACTAACAGGATGTTACCATCAAGTGAAAATAAATTTTCAGCCTATCACACAAATGAGTAATGTAATATATAAATTCCAGTGCTGGTATTATCCAGGTATGTAGGTCTTGCATTTCAAAGACTGGAGGATCATTTCAAACAGCATATTCCTTCGGTTGCTCAAAACAGGCAAAGAACTGGTGATGGAGAAAGTGAGGACTGCAGATGCTGGAGATCAGAGCTGAAAATGTGTTGCTGGAAAAGCGCAGCAGGTCAGGCAGCATCCAAGGAACATGAGAATCGATGTTTTGGGCATAAGCCCTTCTTCAGGAGGCTAAGATAAAAGGTAGGGTAGGAGGGACTTGGGGGAGGGGCCTTGGAAATGCAATAGGTGGAAGGAGGTCAAG
Organism: Chiloscyllium plagiosum; assembly: GCF_004010195.1. Lineage (NCBI taxonomy): Eukaryota > Metazoa > Chordata > Chondrichthyes > Orectolobiformes > Hemiscylliidae > Chiloscyllium > Chiloscyllium plagiosum. The sequence goes on along the minus strand of NC_057711.1, from coordinate 82,821,808 downwards.
GTGAGGGTGATAGGCCGGAGTGGGGTGGGGGCGGAGAGGTCAGGAAGAAGATTGCAGGTTAGGAAGGCGGTTCTGAGCTCGAGGGATTTGACTGAGACAAGGTGGGGGGAGGGGAAATGTGTAAACTGGAGAAATTTGAGTTCATCCCTTGTGGTTGGAGAGTTCCTAGGCGGAAGATGAGGCGCTCTTCCTCCAACCGTCGTGTTGCTATGGTCTGGCGATGGAGGAATCCAAGGACCTGCATGTCCTTGGTGGAGTGGGAGGGGGAGTTGAAGTGTTGAGCCACGGGGTGGTTGGGTTGGTTGGTCCCCTCCCCCCACCTTGTCTCAGTCAAATCCCTCGAACTCAGCACCGCCTTCCTAACCTGCAATCTTCTTCCTGACCTCTCCGCCCCACCCCACTCCAGCCTATCACCCTCACCTTGACCTCCTTCCACCTATTGCATTTCCAACGCCTCTACCCCAAGTCCCTCCTCCCTACCTTTTATCTTAGCCTGTTGGACATACTTTCCTCTTTCCTGAAGAAGGGCTTATGCCCGAAACGTCGATTCTCCTGTTCCTTGGATGCTGCCTGACCTGCTGCGCTTTTCCAGCAACACATTTTCAGCAAAGAACTGTTGATACCATCTATACTTGTAAAATTCATAACACAATGTTCAACATTACATATGGTTCTGCAATTGGATACTATTTCCTAGATGATTCTGAATATGTGATGAAATACACTGGCACCTAATCTATGCTTGCAGTGCAGCAGACAGCATGTACTGAAAGCTACATATTTTAAAAGTATCCTGTTTTAGTAGAAAAAAACAAGCACATGTACTACACCTATTTGAACTTAACAAAATAGATGACAGTGTTTCACTGTTTTGTTTTTTAGGGTATGAACCTGCCCAATCAAATTTAATAACATGGCAGGTAACTGTCAGTCATTATTAAGCATTCACCATGGCAACACCTTCAAAAATTGGTCTATTTACAGTGCACTTTGCTCTTAATTAGTATAAACGTAGATTTTCAATTTGATTTGCATTCTTGTGAGTTGTCCTTACGAATGTAAGATTTAAAAAACTTAGACAAAGCATGTCTCTTTTCAGCAATAAAGTTAAGCATTGTATTAAACTGAAATAAACTGCACAAATCTGCAAAGATTATAGGTGAGTCAGGTATTGGATAAAATAAGAACCAGCAAAAAATAACAAGCAAGACAATTAAGGGGATGTAGATAAGAGTATTAGAGAAAGCCAACTCATAATATAAAATGAAAGAATTTCTGCAATTATTTCAAGAGAAAGAACATAACTAAAGAAACAGCCATGGTCTCTACAAGTAGATTGCAGTTGACTAGTTAATCATAGAGTCTCTGACAGTCAATCTCACTGTGTACCTGTCTTCCTTTGTTATCTCCATCTCTGACAATTGATCTCACTAACTACCTGCAATCCCTCGTTGTGCTTGTCTCTGGCAGTTGATTTCAGTGCCCTTCTACTCTTTCTTGCCTCATACACATTGATCATCATGCTGCAGCATGACTCCACTTCAGAATGCCCAGTATCTTTAGAAAACTGCATGCCCTTCACAGGCTTATTGTGTTGTGCTTCAACTTGGTACAGATGCACTATCATTGTAGGGTAAAGTAAGTTCATTGTGGCAAAACAAATGATTAAGAAAATCACATAGTAATCCAATAGGTCCAACATGGCTTTTATTTTTATTTTTCTCAGGCTGTAGGCATCGTTTGCTTGGCCAGAATTTGTTACCTATTCCTAATTGGCCCAGAAGGAGTTAAGAGTCAACCATATGGGTGGCACGGTGACACAGTGGTTAGCACTGCTGCCTCACAGCGCCAGAGACCCGGGTTCAATTCCCGACTCAGGCGACTGACTGTGTGGAGTTTGCACATTCTCCCCGTGTCTGCGTGGGTTTCCTCTGGGTGCTCCGGTTTCCTCCCACAGTCCAAAGATGTGCAGGTTAGGTGAATTGGCCAAGCTAAATTGCCCGTAGTGTTAGGTGAAGGGGTAAATGTAGGGGAATGGGTCTGGGTGGTTTGTGCTTCGGCGGGTCGGTGTGGACTTGTTGGGCTGAAGGGCCTGTTTCCACACTGTATCTAATCTAATCATATTGCTGTGGATCTCATGTCAGATAAAAGTCAGATCAAATAAGTATAGCAGATTTCTTTCCCCGAAGGACATAATGCACCAATGTTTCTACACCTCAGCATTACCAAAGTGATCCCAACACTACTCAGCCAGATCATTTCCACACAGTACATATGAAAAATCTTTCACACCATTGTCCACTAACCGAATAAAAAAATTACAGTTTCCACAAAAATATTAACACTCACAGAACTTACACTCAATAATAATACTGTATTCAAACTTTGCAATTAAATAATTCAATTACTTGATTACAATTCAATACACTGGTGCAGTATACATGACATGGCATAAAATAACCCATTCTCCTGCACACCAAAAACAATAATGTTTAATAACAGTTAATCTGCACAATACCTTAAGTGCAATTCCTGTTCTCCCACATACCTGCACTTGACTTCCCATCCACTGAAAAGCATGGAATCCTGCTTCTGTTCTCAAAATAATGAGTCCAAAAACAAACTGCAAGCCTATGCCCCACAAAATAGTTCTCCATCTTACCTAAAAATAAATCCAATAAGAATGAGTGAGAAGGGGAACTTAATTACAGAACTATCATTTTAGCATTTCTTCCTGAACTGAAAATCTTGTTGAAAGCAGGAACAAAACTGAATAAAAACTCCAAATTAATGCAAATCAAATTGCATCAGATACTATATCCAAAATTATTACATTCCAGTTCAAAGATTTTTTTCTGACACAAGAGTTACATAATTAATATGGACAACATTTTTCCTTCCAAAAACGTCACATTGGACTTGAAATTTTAACTCTGTTTTGCACTTCAGAGCTGCTGCAAGGCCTACTGAGCATTTCTAGTACTTTGCTTTAATTCTTTCTTTCAAAATTCTTCAGTAACCTCAATATTATATCTCTTGTTGAATCTTTCATGCTGGAGGCAGCCTTTAAACTTGAATAATGATTCAGAGTTCCTTCTGTGGCCAAACAGCCAATGACCTACGTAATTTGGCCCAACATAAAATTGGTGAAACAGTTTCCGCAAGCAAAGCCTGATGGAATGCAGAGGCCAAGGTTACCACGGGTCAAAAGCAAACAAGGACCAGCTCCGATCTGTCTTGCACATTTAACAGAAGTGCTCCATCTTAACCATGGAAGAGTGGTTATGAGGAGAAACTCATTCAGAAGTACTCAGCCAGAACAATAGGGCCAGACTTTATGTTACTATATTCTCCAGTTTCAGCCAGACCCCTTAGAACCATGGCATAATTATATCTCAGAAAGGGAATGGGAACACCTGGAATGAACTGGCCTAACCTCACTGGACACTGTGACTGCTACCCAGAGAATATTTCAGAAGGGCTCAGAAGGAGGGGATAAGGAGGTACACCTGGCTGCCATTCCCTCAGAAGAGACTCAGTCGGCGAAGACTTCATGCATAACTGACCTTTGTATGAAGATGACCTTGAGTGCCCTGTTGACAGAACTCAGTGAGTTGAATCCAGCAGCCCATTCAAGTTCACCAGAGCTGCTAATGTGTGTTTTTTCAGGCAGTCAGCTTGTTTGGGAAAAATTAACAACTTTTACAAAAACTAAGTTTTCTTTAACTTACAAGTGTTTTAATAAAACTAAGTTGAACCACAATCTTTTGTCTCATATAGTAAGAACCCGAGTAAACATGTTTTAGGAACAATAAAAAGGTCAAAGTTCTATACAGAATATTTCATAGGCAATTTCTTTATTACACTATTTAGATTTGAAGTCAACTGGTACAAGTATATGCATACATTTGAAAATATGTATGCTTCCAAATTACCTTTTTAACTACACAATTGCATTTTGCTTCCAGTAAACACATAATTACAACATAGGAACATGTACAAGCATAAGAAATTTAAAAAGGAGTAGGCAATTCAGCCCCTCGAGTATTAAATCAGATCCACCATTTAATAGCTGATCATGGCTGATCTCATCTTAGCCTCAACTCCACTCCACTTTCCCTTCAACCCATTACTAAATAAAAATCTGTCTATCTCCTCCTTAAATTTATTCAATGTCTCGGAATCCACCACACTCTGGTAGTGAATTCCACAGATTTGTAACCTTTTGAGAGGGGTAATTTCATCATTTCTATGTTTTAAACGCTTATCCTAAAACTACGACTTGTCATTCTAAATTGCCCCATATTAGGAAACACCCTCTCTAATTCTTTTTTGGCAATTTCCCTTTAACATCTAACATAACTGAAAAGATCTAATTTTATTCTTTTAAATTCAAGAGATATAGGCCAAACTGCTCAATCTACAAAACACAAACCTCTCATCTCTGGAATAGATCTAGTGAAACTCCTCTGAATTACCTCCAAAATTATATCCTTCCTCAAGTGGGGGGATCAATATTGGACACAACACTCTACATGCATCTCATTAATGTCTTGTACTGCTGCAGCAACACTTCCTTACCTTTGTACTGCATTCCTCCAGCAATAAATGCCAAAAAACCATTTGCCTTTCTTATTAGTTGCTGTATCTCCATGATAGTTTTCTGCAATTCATACACAAGAACACTGTTTGCACTGAAGCACTCCAAAGTTTCTTTCGATTTAGATAATACGTTATTTCAGTTTTTTAGAGTATAAGACTTTTAATTTCTGAGATAGTTTTTCTGTCATTCTTTTTGAATAATTTCTTCTTCATTTGAACTCTAAAATTCCAAGTCTATTTAATTTTATATGTTCGTGATGCTCTTCTTTGGCAAATGGCCGAAATCATCAACAAGCCGAATTCACTGTGTGCTTGGCAAAGTAGCATTGTGGTTGTGTTACTAGACTTGTAGTCCAGAGGTCTGATTGAATAATCCATGAAAATGTGAGTTCAAATCCGACTCAAGGAATTTGAACTCAGTGTTTAAAAAAAGCGACCATCAACATCTCTACTTCTGTCCTGCCTCACTAAAGGTCAACAATATAGAACCCAATTTTAACAGTGTCAGTTAAGTGAGTTACAATCTCAACCATAAAGCCTGGGGAAGCCCTCAACATTTTCTGAATTCCACTATCCCAGGGTTTCAGGTTAAAAATGAACAAGGAAACCTGCCAATAATTACAACAAGCTATCTTTCCACAGTAGAAAAACAGTCATCATCCTTCCATACTGAATACTGTTTGCAGGAAGCATTAAATGAAGCACAACTATCTTTCAGCAAGAATGGCTCCCAAGAATGAACCCAACTAATTTGGTAGAGTGCTGAAGGATGTAGCTGCTAAAGAACACTTGCAGCCAGCATTGAGACAACATAAGGGAATAACCTTTATGTTCTCAGACTCACCAATCTACCGTCACAGTTACATCTCCCTTCACAGCACTGGTAGAATTGACAGCCATACAGTCTTCATGAAAACCATGTTCTGCATTTGCATTGGTCTATCCTGTCATGTGATACTATCACTGTGCTATAAAAATGTTTTTTAAAAAGTCTAAGGGGTTAAAACTGGAAAATTATTCATGAGGTCCTCTGCACCAACAGAACTGTATTCCACAACAATTGTAAACACATAGCTTAACATTCTCTCATTTTTCCATGGTCACGGAGTCAGATAGCCTATCATGGTTCAGTTAGGAATATAGGGAAGCATATGAGGAGCAGCATCAGACATGCCTGAAAATGTGAAAAATTGCCAACCTCAACACTATACACAAAATTGCATACATGATACACAGCAAAAATATAATTTTACGAACAGAACTAAGTAATTCCAATGGATCATGTCAAAGTTCTGCAACCCTGCCACATGCATTCATGAATATTGGTTGACAATTAAGGAACTAACAGAAAGAGAAGGTATTGCAATCCCTGTACGGGTCTTCACCAACATTCTTTCTAAACTGAGCACCTGGAAGCTCTGCACACGGTATTGTACAGCCACCAATTCCAAAATCCAGTGCTGCACACATGCACGAGACTCACACAGCAGTATGAAAAAGTACAAGGAATGTTGATGCTCACAACATTAAGTGTAAAGCACAAATCTGAAGTGTGATTTTTTTTTCAATCTGAAATATCTAGAGGATGATTCTTTCTCTTACAATCTCCTACTTAGGTCTCCACCCAACAAATTTGTTTCACTTTTCATAACAAAAAGCAACAGTAAGTGCACTGAACCCAAGAAGCATTTTAGCCTGTAACAGAGGCTGTTTCACAAATAGTCAGCCTTTGGCCAAGCTGCACAAGTACAGTTATAACATTACTGAGCTGAAAATGTGTTGCTGGAAAAGCGCAGCAGGTCAGGCAGCATCCAGGGAACAGGAGAATCGACGTTTCGGGCATAAGCCCTTCTTCAGGAATGAGGAAAGATTGTCCAGCAGGCTAAGATAAAAGGTAGGGAGGAGGGACTTGGGGGAGGGGCGTCGGAAATGTGATCGGTGGAAAGAGGTCAAGGTGAGGGTGACAGTTCAGACTGGGGTGGGGGCAGAGAGGTCAGGAAGAAGATTGCAGGTTAGGAAGGCGGTGCTGAATTCGATGGATTTGACTGAGACAAGGTGGGGGGAGGCGAAATGAGGAAACTGGTGAAATCCGAGTTCATCCCTTGTGGTTGGAGGGTTCCTAGGCGGAAGATGAGGCGCTCTTCCTCCAACCGTCGTGTTGTTGTGGTCTGGCGATGGAGGAGTCCAAAGACCTGCATATCCTTGGTGGAGTGGGAGGGGGAGTTGAAGTGTTGAGCCACAGGGTGGTTAGGTTGGTTGGTCCGGGTGTCCCAGAGGTGTTCTCTGAAACGCTCCGCAAGTAGCCGGCCTGTAGAACTGCTTAAATGTTGCAGGAGTATCTAACCAAATCCAGACAGTGAGTTCCAGATTCCTATCACCCTCGATGTGAAAATATTTCTCCCCAACCCTCCTCTTAGTCTTCCTACTTCTAAATCTGTAACAACTGGTTATTGACTCCTCTCCTAATGGAAAAAGTATCTTCCTATCCACATTCTTTGTGCCCCTTTATCTTATATATCTCTATTAGGTTCCACCTCAACCTTCAGAGCGGCATGGTAGCTCAGTGGTTAGTACTGCTGCCTCACAGCACCAGGTACCTGGGTTTGATTCCTGCCTCGGGCAACTGTCTGTGCAGACTTTGCATATTCTCCCCATGTCTGCGCAGGTTTCTTCCGGGTGCTCTGGTTTCCTCCCACAATCCAAAGATGTGCAAGTTAGGTGAATTGGCCATGCTTAATTGCCCATAGTGTTACGTGCATTAGTTAGAGGTAAATATAGAATAGTGGGAATGGGTGTGGGTGGGTTACTGTTCGGAGGATCGGTGTGGACTTATTGGGCTGAAGGATCTGTTTCCATACTGTAGGGAATTGAATCTTCACTGCTCAAACGCAGCTTATTAAATCTTTCCTCATAACTGAAACTCTCCAGCTCAGGCAGCATCCTGATAAATCCACTCTTTATCTCTCGAGTATAGTCACATTCTTTTTGCAATTCAGTGACCAGAACAGCATGCCAATTTCCAGCTCGGCCTAAGTAGCATTTTATACAGTTCCAACATAACCTCCTTGTTATGGTATTCTATATCTTAGCTAATAAAAGCAAATAGCTCATATGCCTTCCTAAATACCTTCTGTACCTGTCCTGATACCAAGGGTTTTTGCCTGAAACGTCGATTTTCCTGCTCCTTGGATGCTGCCTGACCTGCTGCTGAGTGGTCAGCATTGCTGCCTCACAGTGACAGGGACCCAGGTTCAATTCCAGCCTCAGGTGACTGTGTGTGGAATTTGCACATTATCCCCATGTCTGCATAACTTCTTCCAGGTCCTCTGGTTTCCTTCCACAGTCCAAAGATGTGCAAGGTGGATTGGCCTTGCTAAATTGCCTAGTGTTCAGGAATGTGCAGGCTAAGTTGATTTGCCATGGAACATGCATAGGTTGGAGGGAAGCTCTTCGGAGGATCAGTGTATAGTTGTTGGACCAAATGGCCTGTTTTCACACTGTAGAGATTCTATGACCTGCAGATTTATCCTAATTAAAGTCTGATAAACCTCCTCTCCTTATGTTATTTTTTTCGAATCTTCACACTCTTCCACTGTGATGCCTACACCTATGTATCCTTCCCCATAGTGATGACTGATGCAAGGTATTCAAAGAAGGCTATACCCACTTCTTCCAAGTTCGCATATGGATCACCTCAGCAGTACCTAACAAGAGGAGTTACTCTTTCCGTTGTTACTTCTTACTTTTTATATTTAAGAAACCCTTCAGCTTTACATTTATCCTTGTCAATGCTTTCTCATGCACTCACCTGGCTTTCCTAATTTTAACTTTTCCCCTTCACTTTTTATATTCCTGTGCACATTGAGCCCTTAACATCCAAAGTTCTCTCTTTTTGGTCCCCCCTTTTGCCTTTACAGAAACTTATTACTCTTGTTCTTTCCTCCTTGAATACCTTCCATTATAGTGATACTGTTTCATCTGTAAGTAGCTGTTGCCAATCCACATGGGCCAAATCCTACATTATCTTAGTTAATTTAGCCTTTCCCCTGAATTTAGAACTTTAATTCCATCCCATGCTTGCCCTTTTCCACACTATCCAAAATACAATTGAGTTATAAGAGAAAGTGAGGACAGCAGATGCTGGAGAGTCAGAGTTGAAACATGTGGCGCTGGAAAAGCATAGCATGTCAGGCAGTATCCGAGGAGCAGGAGATTCGACATTTTGGGCATAAGCCCTTCATCAGGAATGTTGAATCTCCTGCCCCTTGGATACTGCCTGACCTACTGTGCTTTTCCAGCGCCACACTTTTTGATACTGAGTTATAGTCAGTATTGTGGGCGGCACAGTGGTTAGCACTGCTCCCTCACAGCGCCAGAAATCCGGGTTCAATTCCCGCCTCAGGCGACTGACTGTGTGGAGTTTGCACGTTCTCCCCGTGTCTGCGTGGGTTTCCTCCGGGTGCTCCGGTTTCCTCCCACAGTCCAAAGATGTGCAGGTCAGGTGACTTGGCCATGCTAAATTGCCCGTAGTGATAGGTAAGGGGTAAATGTAGGGGTATGGGTGGGTTGCGCTTCTGCGGGGCGGTGTGGGCTTGTTGGGCCGAAGGGCCTGTTTCCACACTGTAAGCAATCTAATCTAATCTAATCTTAACTGTTTGGGAGTCTACAGTACACACCCAAGAGAATGTTTGCTCTTTTTGTGTTCTTTATTTCTACCAGTTGGGTCTGATTTGATGGTCCTTCCATCCTTCATCGATATTGCAAATACCCCCCACTTTTGTTCCACCCCCATCCCTGTCCATCTTATCTGAATACTCTATAACCATATTTCAATCCTGCCCATCTTTCAAACAAGTTTGGTCATACCACAATACCAGACTCTCATTTTCCTGTGCCTTCAGCTCCTTGCATTAAAATACATTCTATTTATCCTTGTGGAACTCACTTTTTTATTTGACTCATGTTTTCTCTGCCTTCTAGACTTACTTGCATTTTAGCTTCTCACATCATCACAGCTTCTTTCCCTCTGAGCTACCTATCAGGATCCAATCCCCCTGTCAAGTTAGTTTAAACTTGCCTCAACAGCATTAGCAAACCTCCTTATGAGGATGTTGGTCCAGTTTTGTCCAGGTGAGGAAATTGCTGGGGACTTGTACAAAATGTTTGTATCTACTTTGGTACAGGAGAGATCCCAGAGGACTTGAGAATAGCCAATTTCTTCCTTTGTTTAAGAAGAGCAACAGGGATAATCCAGGAAATTACAAGCCAGTGAGCCTTACATCAGTTGAAGGAAATTTACTGGAGAAAATATGGACTTACTAGTGATGGGCAGCATGGCTTTGTGCAGGGAAGGTCATACCTCACAAACTTCATTGAGCTCTTTGAGGAACTGACAAAGATGATTATGTGGGCAGGGCTATGTGGACTTTAGCAAGGTCTTTCACAAGGTCCCCCATGGCAGACTGATACAGAAGGTGAAGTCACATGGGATCCGCACAGACCTGGTAAGATAGATACAGAACTGTCTTAGTCATAGAAGACTAAGGGTACTTTCTGATGATTGATCTGTGTCCAATGGTGTCCTGCAGGGATCAGTGCTGGGAGTCCTGTTGTTTATGACCTATATAAATTATTTAGAGGAGAATGTAGATGGCCTGATTAGAAAGTTTGTGGACAACACAAAGACTGGGGGAGCTGCAGATAGTGAGGAGGGTTATCAGAGGATATAATAGCATACAGCTAGGCTGGAGACTTAGGCAGAGAAATGTCAAATGGAGTTTAATCCAGACAGTTGTAAATGGATGCATTTGAGAAGACCAAATGCAGGAGGGAAGTATACAGTAAGTAGCAGAACCTTTAACAGCATCAATATGCAAAAGGATCTAAGCATACAGATCCACACTTTCCTGAAAGTGGCAACACAAGTGGGTAAGGGTGGTCAAGGTGGCATTAGGGCATAGAGTATAAAAATTGGCAAGTCATGTTGCAGCTGTATAGAACTTTCATTAGGGCACATTTGGAATATTGTATACAGTTCCAGTCACCACACTACCAGAAGGATATGAAGGCTTTGGAGAGGGTACAGAAAATATCTACAGATGTTACCTGATGTACCAGGTGTTACCTGATTCAGAGGGTATTAGGAGAAATTGTACAAACTTGGGTTGTTTTCATTTGAACATTGAAGGATGAGGTGAGATCTGACAGAAGTTTACAAAATTACGAGAAGCATGGATGGCCAGAGTCTTTTTTCCAGGGTATAAATATAAATTACATGAGGACATAGGTTTAAGGTAAAAGGGAGCAAGTTTAAAGATGTGAGAGACAAGTTTTTTTTACATAGGTGGTAGTAAATGCCTGGAATGTGCAGCCAGAGGGAGTGGCAGAGGTGGATACAAGAGTAACATTTAAGCTGCATCTGGACAGATATTTGAGCATAGAGGGATTCATAGAGGAAAAAGGTTTTTAATTTAGCAAGACATCATGTGTCGGTGCAGTCTTAGTGGGCCAAAGGGCCGGTTCCTGTGCCATACTGTTCTTTGTTCTTACTTAAATGTAGGCTATCTAACTTGCCAGGTCTCACCTCCCCCAAAAATGGCCCCAATGCCTTAGTAATCTAAGCCCTCTATCCTGTACTATTCTTCTAGCCATGCATTCATCTACTCTATCTTTTTATTCCTATACTCAATTCTGTGTAGCACTGGGAGTAATCCAGGAATTATTGCCTTTAAAGTCCTGCTTTTCAATTTACTACCTAATTCCCTGAAATTTGCTTACAGGGCTCATTTCTTTCTTCATGTGTCATTGTTCCAAACATGGACCATAACAATTGTAACAACTTCAACAACTATACATCCCTATCAGGAATAAGAGTAAAACAGGGAAGATGGTGAAATCATGGCTAACAAGGGAGATCAGGGATAGTATTAAAGCCAAAGTGGAGTCATATAAATTGGCCAGAAAAATCAGCAAACCTGAGGACTGGGAGAAATTTAAAATTCAGCAGAGGAAGACAGAGGGTTTAATTTAGAAGGGGAAAATGGAATATGAAAGTAAGCTTGTAGAAAACATAAAAACGGACTGCAAAAGCTTTTAAAGATAAGTGAAGAGGAAAAAGACTGGTGAAGATAAATGTAGGTGCCTTGCAGTTAGAATTAGGTGAATTCATAATGGACAACAATGAGATGGTAAAACAATTGAATAAATACTTTGGATCTGTTTTCACTAAGGAGGACACAAATAACCTTCAGGAAATGCTAGGGGATGAAGGGTCAAACATGAAGGAGGAACTGAAGGAAATCCTTATTAGTCACGAAATGTATTGAGAAATTGATGGGATTAAAACCCAATAAGTCTCCAGTGCCTGATGCTCTGCATCCCAAAGTACTCAAGGAAGTGGCCCTAGAAATAGCAAATACATTTGTGATTATTTTCCAGCATTCCAATGGACTGGAAGGTAGCTAGTCTAGCCCCACTCTTTAAAATAGGAGGGAGAGAGAAAATGTGGAATTGTATGCCAGTTAGCCTGACATTGGTGGTGGGGAAAATGGTGGAGTCAATTATTAAAGATGTAATAACTGAGCATTTGGAAAGCGGTGACAGAATCAGTCCTAGTCAGCATGAATTCACAATGGGGAAATCATGCTTGTAAAATCTTCCAGAATCTTTTGAGGGTATGACCATTAGATTGGGCAAGGGTGAATTAGTAGATGTTGTGTACCTGGACTTTCAAAAGGCTTTTGACAAGGTTCCACGCAAGAGATTTATAAGGAGAATTAAAGCTCATGGTATCGGACAGAGAACTGATCGGCACACAGGAAGCAGAGAGTTGGAATAAATGGGTCCTTTATAGAGTGGCAGTCAGTGATGAGTGAGATGCCACATTATTCAGAGCTGGGACCTCAGCTGTTCACAATATACATTAACGATTTGGATAAATAAATTGAATGCAATGTCTCCAAATTTGGAAATGACACTAAGCTGGGTGGTAGTGTGTGCTGTGAGGAGGATCCTCAGAGGCTGTAGGGTGACTTGGACAGACTGGATGAGTGGGCAAATACTTGGCAAATGCAATATAATGTGGATAAATATGAGATTATCCACTTTCATCTCTAAAAGCAAAAGTCAGAATTTCATATGAATGGTGGCAGTTTAGGAAAAGTTGAGGTGCAATGAGACCTGGATGTCACAGTGGGACAGTCCCTGAAGGTTGGTGCGGGTGATGAGGAAAGCTAATGGCATGCTAGCCTTCATAGCAAGATGATTTGAATATCGGAGTAAGGATGTCTTGCTGCAGTTAAACAAGTCCTGAAGAAGGGCTTATGCCCAAAACGTCGATTCTCCTGCTCCTTGGATGCTGCCTGACCTGCTGCGCTTTTCCAGCAACACATTTTTCAGCTGCAGTTATACAAGGCCTAGGTAAGGCCACACACCTTGACTATTGTGTACATTTTTGTCTCCTTGTCTGAGGAAGGACATTCTTGCTATTGAGGGAGTCCAACAAAGGTTCACCAGACTGACTTCTAGGATAGCAGGATTGACTGGGCTTGTACTCACTAGAATTTAGAAGAATGGGGGGGGATCTCGCAGAAAGATATAAAATCCTAATGAGACTTGACAGGTTAGATGAGGGAAGAACGTTGCCGATGTTGGGTCACAGTCTAAGAATAAGGGGTAAGTCATTCAGGACTGAGATGAGGGAGAATTTCTTCACTCAGAGTTGTGAACCTGTGGAATTCTCTCACCCAGGAAGCTGTTGAGGCCAGTTCATTAGATATTTTCAAGAGGGAGCTAGATGTAACCCTTGCAGCTAAAGGTATCGGGGGCATTGAGAGAAAGCAGGAATGGGATACTGAAATTCCATGATCATGTTGAATGATGGTGCAGGTTCAAAGGCTGAATGGCCTATTCCTGCACCTATTTTCTATGTTTCTATAACCTCTGGCTGTTCACACTCCCACTCCAGAAAGCCTGGAGGAGTTTAATGGCATCCTTGACTCTGTTAGCCAGGCAACAACACAGTATCCAGGAGTCACATCTAAAGCCATAGATTTGGAGACGCCGGTGTTGGACTGGGGTGTACAAAGTTAAAAATCACACAACACCAGGTTATAGTTCAATAGATTTATTTGGAAGCACCAGCTTTCGGAGCGCTGCTCCTTCATCAGGTGGTGGTGGAGTATGATTGTAAGACACAAAATTTATAGCAAAAGTTTACAGTGTGATGTAACTGAAATTATACATTGAAAAAGACCTAGATTGCTTGTTAAGTCTCTTATCTTTTAGAATAACCATGTTGTTTTCCGTGCTTTCATATGTAAATCACAAAACCTTTTTAGATGTTACATTCTCAAGTCATTCTAAAAGATGAAAGACTTAACAAACAAACCAGGTCTTCTTCAATATATAATTTCAGTTACATCACACTATAAACTTTTGCTATAAATTCTGTCTTACAATCTTATACTCCGCAACCACCTGAAGTAGCAGCGCTCCGAAAGCTAGTGCTTCCAAATAAACCTGTTGGACTATAACCTGGTGTCGTGTGATTTTTAACTTTATAAAACCACTGAAGCACCTATCTATTTGCCTCACTAATAAATCCCCTCCTACTATTGCCTTTCCAAGCATATCTCTCCACCTATGAGCAGCTGGATATCTCCAGGGCTCTGGCGAGCCTCCGCAGAAAAACCATTAGTCTCACATTTTCTCAAAGCAAAAAAGCAGACTGTGTATGAGATGTACTTATGGAATTCCCTCACTATCTTTCTGGTCCCCTATTTCTAGCTGATTGTCACCCATTCCTTTTCTGTCAGAATCTCATTATGTTGCAGGGTGATCACATCATGAGACATGCTAAAGAACCTCCCAGCATCATGAACACATTTTTGTATCATCAGCAGCAGGTCAAGCTCCAAAATCCAAAGCTTGAGTTGATCTAGCCAGATGCATTTTCTGCATACATGGTCATGCAGACTGCCAGGAGATTCTAGAATTTTCCACACAGTGCACCATTTGAAAGTTATAGGCCTGAGTTCCCTAGACATAGCTAAATAAAATATGGAGCCTTTTATTTTACCAGAATATCTTCTGTTATGTCAGATAAACAACCAGAACTCCTTGAATCTATAAAGCTAAGAATTTCTAAAGCTTGAACTTTTAAAATAATTATCTACATGAAGTTTGTAAGCTGTACTCATAGCCATAAAGCAATATCCAGTCACAAGGATCAAGAAAGAACTATCCACCAATTATCTGGAGAAACTCAGCAGGTCTGGTAGCACTTGTGGCGACAAAAACATTTCATTGAACATTTCAAGTCCAATATGATTCTTCTTAAAATGTATCCATTCTGAAAAGGAGACATACCAGTCTCAAAGCATTAACAGATGCCACCAGATGTGCAGAGTTTCTTTAGTATTCTCTGTGTTTGTTTCTTTCAGGTTTCCATCATCTGCAACACTTTACCTTTATCACACCAATTATCTAACTGTTCTCACATTCTGGTTTTATTGAACAGCTTTACCACAGGTCTAGCTGTTTCTGGGCTTCTCTACTCTCACGAGTCCTTTTAACTTCACTGCCACCACTCCTGATCAAAAACAGGTCAATTGCCAGTCTCGCAGTTTAGTTACACAATGGACTGCAGATTTATGAACATATCAGATTGTAGAAGCTAAGCAGAACGGTAATTCAGAAGAGTCTCTGTCTTTCCATGCAGAGCTCTATAAATGTTCTCAAGGTGGCAACAAAGGGAAGGTTCCCTTTAGAACTCACTTGGAAAAGCAACCCCAGCAGATGAGCATCTGAACCTGGCTACTTAGATTAATAAAGTTGCACAGCATAGAAACAGACACTCTGGTCCAACTGGTCCATGATGACCAGATATCCTAAATTAATCTAGTCCCATTTTCTAGCATGTGGCCCATATCCTTCTAAACCATTCCTGTTCATATACCCATCCAGATATCTTTTAAATGTTGTAATTGTACCAGCCTTCACCACCTCCTCTGGCAGCTCATTTATGCAGGCACCACCCTCTGTGTAAAATGTTGCCCCTTAGGTCTCTTTTAAATCTTTCCCCCCTCACCCTAAACCTATGCCCTCTAGTTTTGGATTCCACTACTCTGGGCTATTCACCTTTTCTATGCCTCTCATGATTTCATAAACTTCTACAAGGTCACTCCTCAGTCTCCAACGCCATAGGGAAAATATGCCCAACCTATTCAGCCTCTCCCTATAGCTCACACTCTCCAACCCTAACAACATCTTTGTAAATCTTTCCTGAATGTACTCTTTCAAGTTTCACAACATCCTTTCTAAAGCAGGGAGAACAGAATTGAACACAGTATTCCAAAAGTGACCTGACCAATGTACTGTACAGCCACAACACTATCTCTCAACTCCAAAACTCAACACACTGACCAATAAAGGCAAGCAAACCAAACACCTTCTTCATTATCCTGTCTATTTGCAACTCTACTTTCAAGGAATTATTGACCTGCACTCCAAGGTCTCTTTATGCAGCAACACCTTATCATTAAGTGTATAAGGCCTGCTCTGATTTACCTTTCCAAAATGTAGCATCTCACATTTATCTAAATTAAACTCAATCTGTCACTCCTCGTAACACCCGCCCATCAGATCAAGGTCATGTTGTACTCGGAGATAATTGTCTTCACTGTCCACTACACCACCAATTTTGGCATCAGCAGCAAACTTACCAAACACATCTCCTATGTTCTCATCCAAATCATTTATGTAAATGAAAAAAAAGTGGACCCAGCACCAATCCTTATGGCACTCTGCTGGTCACAGGCCTCCAACCTAAAAATCAACACCCCACCACACCTTCTGTCTTCTACTTTCAAGCCAGTTCTGTATCCAAATAGCTGGTTTTCCCTGTATTCCAAGTGACCTAACATTGCTAACCAGTCTGCCATGCGGAACCTTGTCAAAACACCTTACTGAAGTCCATACAGATCACATAGATATCAGGCTCACCAGTCTATAATTCCCTGGCTTCTCCTTACCACCTTTCTTAAATAGTGGCACCATTATAGCCAACCTCCAGTCTCCCTGCACCTCACCTGTGGCTATCGATGATACAAATATCTCAGCAAGAGGCCCAGCAATCATTTCTCTAGCTTCCCACAAAGTTCCTGATCAGATCCCAGGAATTTATCCATCTTTACGCATTTTAAGACATCCAGCACCTCTGTAATATGGACATTTTTCAAGATGTCACTATTTATTTCCCCAAGTTCTCTAGCTTCTATATCCTTCTCCAAAGTATGCAGAGGTGCCAATGTCAGACTGCGGTGGACAAGGTCAGAAGTCACATGACAGCGGGTTACAGTCCAACAGGTTTATTTGAAATCACAAGCTTTCAGAGCGCTACTCTTTCAACAGGTGAGGTGGACGGAAATACACAGACAGAGAATTTATAGGCGGACAGATCAAAAGATTGTGCAAATGGTGTGAATGGAGTGCCGACAGTTAAATACCAAGTCTTTGCAGATGATAAAAAGTGTCAGGCTGTGTGACTAAAGTGTCACCATCTAAATAGCAAGTAAAGACAGATCTTCGTCTCCAACACCCATCTCATTTTTAATTTTATATAATTATCTCGCTGCCTCAGATTAATTAATCAGATCATAGATCATCCCTTCACTTGCTTTTCAGCTGTAGAAGAGATTCCAATGATCTAAAAATGTGAATCTTTCACCCCTGCCCCAGCTTCTCCATCACGCATTCATCTGCTCAATCCTCCTATTCCTACTCTCACTAGCTCATGGCACCAGCAGTAATCCAAATAGGACTACCCTCGAGGACCTCCTTTTTAAATTCCTGTTAATTTCCTGTATTCTCTCCTCAGAATCTCCTATTTTTCTCA
The DNA here is from genome assembly GCF_004010195.1 of Chiloscyllium plagiosum. Taxonomy (NCBI): domain Eukaryota; kingdom Metazoa; phylum Chordata; class Chondrichthyes; order Orectolobiformes; family Hemiscylliidae; genus Chiloscyllium; species Chiloscyllium plagiosum. Next base: position 82,804,311 of record NC_057711.1, on the reverse strand, counting down.
CCCTATTTTGTTAGTTCCAATGTGTACAATGAGCTCCTGCTGGACGTTCTCCCCTTTGAGAATATTCTGCACTCTCTCTGAGATATCCTTGAAGCTTGTATCAAGGAGGCAACACACCATTCTATGTTTTGTTGTCAGCCTCTGACTAGAGAGTCCCCTATCACAATTGATCGCTTAGAATCTGACATTACAGTGGAGTCATTCTTAGTACCAGAAACATAGCTGTCGGTGATACATTCCCCAGAGAGTGCATCATCCCCTACATTTTCCAAAACAGCATACTTGTTTGAGATGGGGATAGCCACAGGAGACTCCTGCACTACCTGCCTACCCCTCCTAACTTTCCTGGATGTAAACCATCTAGATGACTGTATCTTCTGTTTTTCTACCTCCCTGAAATTCCCATCCACCACATCCACAGGATCCTATAAATTTCTCATTGCCTCTAATTGCCATTCTATGAGATCCAATAGGATTTGCAACCAAACACACTTCCTGTAGACATAATTATCAAGAACAGCACATCACACTACTAAAGGCCATCTTTGCACCTTCACAATCTATAAACCCCAAAAATAACACAGTCTTACTGCTCTAAAAACACTGCAGCAGAATAACAGTGTCTATGCTTCATATTTTTAAAGTTTAATCAAGAGACAGATCTGAATTAAACATACAATTAAAAAACAAACCACTCTGCTATGTAGATTCACAAACTAAAAACAGTAAGGATACATTTTAGAAAATAAGCCACTTAGCTGCTCTCCTACTGCACACTTCCCCACACAGGTTTCTCCAAGGTCAACTGTGAATTTCACTGTTTGTTTACCTTTCTTAGAATGAATGCTGATGTTCAGAGATACATATTACTAAACAGCAGAAACAGTCAGCTGTGCTGGTTCATTGCCCAGTCACACAGCTATGCAGGTTTACTTCTCCATTTATTTCACCTCCCACATGGTATCTGCATCTTCTCTTTCTCCTTTTTTAAAGAGCTATTGTTTGGATTCCTTTTCTTCTAAAGTTCCAAAACAATGCAACAGCTTATAAAACAGTAATTGCTGCTCCAAAGATTTGAGGAAATCAGCTCCAACACTGGAAATACCTCAAAAAAGGAGCGGCTTGTACAGCTGCAACTTTTTCCCCCATCTTCCATATAGGATTACCCAACATCGTCTCTTAATTGGTTCCTGTTCCTTTGCTATAGCTTCACCAGTCCTCATTTATTCTCTTCACTCTACATAAATCCTTCAAGATGAGTATATTTGTGTTAGTGTTGTACAGGCAGGAGCTCATGAAGTATACTAATATAGTGGATAATTTCTTTCACTTTGAATATTGAAGATTTGTATGTTATCTTGAGACTCTCATCTCAGCTTTGGCAAAACAGAAGCAGAATATTGCAGATGATGACAATCTGAAATAAAAACAGAAACAGGAGCCAGAAAACAGGCAACAGCTATAGAGAAAGAACAACTTTAACATTTTAGGTCAAGAAAAAAAAAAGCAATAGGAATGATGTGATAGGATAGAAGATCGGAAGGACTGAACAATAAAAGGGATCCTAATGCAAGATACAAATGGAAAAGTAATGGACCAACTGACAATAAAAAAAATAGGTTGACAGCAGTTTTAGATCAACGTCAGCAGGTCACCCTTGCCCACAACCCAGGTCTGCTGAAAGTATCCCATTCATGTCAGGGCCTGCATTGTGGGGAAGAGAGAAGTGCAATTGACATAGAAGAAGGTTTTTAAGCTCTAAAATTGTTAAACTGAATGTTGAGTCCTGAAAGCTGTAAGGTCCCCATACAGAAGATGAAGTGCTATTCATCCAGCTTGCATTGAGCCTCTCTGAAGTAGTGCAGAGACAGAAATGTTGGCACTGAAACACATTGGTGTGTAAAGTGAGACAATTGGAAACTCTGGATCATTTTTACGGCTACAACATAGGTGTTCCGCAAAGTGGTTACCAAGTCTGTGTTTCATCACCCCAATGTAGACGAGTTCATATTGTGAGTAGCAAAACAGTAGATTAGTTTGAATGAAAATAGCAGTCAACCAAATGCTCATATTGTCTTCTGGATATCTTCCACAAACAATGACCTAATCTCACCAAAGATTTAGAACCAGAAGAAATAGGAGTAGGCAGTTCCATTCATTCTGCCTGCTCTGCCACTCAATAGGATCACGGCTGGTCCAACATTCCTTATACCCATTGCCCTGCACTTTCGCCATAACCTTTGATTTCCCTATTAATCAATAATCTATTACATCCTTAAACATACACAAGAGTTCAGCCCTACAGATCTCTGTGGCAAAGAGTTCCAAAGACACTCAATTCTCTGAGAGAAGAAATTCCTATTTCTCTGAATCTTAAATTTTAAACCTTTATTCTGAGACTATGTTGTCTGGTCCAAGACTCTCCCATGAGGGAAACGTTCGCTCAACATTTACCATTCAAACCCCTTTAGAATCCTATATGTTTCAAATTATGGAGACTGCAAAGAGAGTAGGAAATACAGTATACTAAATTGAAAATTGAATATTTAATCTGCCGTATTACAGAAATGCTGGAAATATTCAGGTCAGGCAGTATCTGGGAGTGGGGAGTAAAGGTAACTGGATTCATAGCATAAGTAGTTACAAACTAGAATATTAGTTCATGGTGCTTGTTTTTTTCTTTTAATACATTCAAACAAGTTTATTTTCATTCAAACCGAACTTTTATGATACTTTTTTCAGTTAATTACATGTAGAGTCATACAGCACAGAAATACACTTTTCGGTCCAACTCGTCCATGCTGACCAAGTTTCCCTACTTTCCTGCATTTGGCCCAAATCTCTCTAAACCTGTTGTTGTGGTTCTGTTCGCCGAGCTGGGAATTTGTGTTGCTGACGTTTCGTCCCCTGTCTAGGTGACATCCTCAGTGCTTGGGAGCCTCCTGTGAAGCGCTTCTGTGATCTTTCCTCCGGCACTTATAGTGGTTTAAATCTGCCGCTTCCGGTTGTCAGTTCCAACTGTCCGTTGCAGTGGTCGGTATATTGGGTCCAGGTCGATGTGCTTATTGATTGAATCTGTGGATGAGTGCCATGCCTCCAGGAATTCCCTGGCTGTTCTCTGTTTGGCTTGTCCTATAATAATAGTGTTGTCCCAGTCAAATTCATGTGCTTGTCATCTGCGTGTGTGGCTACTAAGGATAGCTGGTCATGTTGTTTCGTGGCTAATTGGTGTCCATGAACCTTGACCGCTGACTCTGGAGTCCCCAGTCATTAGGAACATGTTTCTTGCATTTACCCCATCTAGTCCTGTTAGGTTTTTATAGAGTTTTATCAGACCCCTCCTTAAACTTCAGTGCAATAGTCCAACCTGATCATCTCTCTTCATCGATCAGTCTTACCATCCTGGGAATATGTCTGGTAAACCTCTGTTGCACTCTCTCCATAGCCAGATCATCCTTCCTCAGCTTGCACACAATACTCCAAGCTGGTCTCACCAAGGCCCTGTAAAACTGCAGAAACTCAAATCCTCACACTATGAAGGTCAACATGTCATTTGCTTTCTTCACGGCCGCTGCATCTGCATGCTTGTTTCCAGCGACTGGTGTACAAAGACATTCAGGTTTTACTGCACCTCCCCCATTTCCCAATCCATCACCATTCAGATGATAATCTGCCATCCTATTTATTCTACCAAAGGGTTTCTTCACATTTATTCACATTATACTTCATATGCCAGGTATTTACTCATTGAACTTATCCAAATCACACTGACGCATCTCAACATCCTACTCAGTTCACCCTACCACCAAGCTTGTGACATCTGAAAACTTGAAGATAGTATACTTAGTTCACTTATCTAAGTCATTAATAATGTATTCAATTATGAACAGCTGGGGATCCATGCACAAATCACTGTGATATCCCACTAGTCACTGGCTGCTACTTGGAAAAAGACCTATTTATTCCTACTAAAATAAATTAAGAACTGTGGATGCTGAAAATCTGAAACAAGAACAGAATTTGCAGAAGAAACTCAGCAGATCTGGCAATAATTGCAGAGAAAAGCAGAGTTAATGTTTTGAGTCCAGTTACCCTTCTTCAGAGATAATGGTAGAGTTTCTTTGTATCTGCTGACCTCATCTTTCCAGATAATAGCAGCCATGGGCTTGGAAAGTGATGTCTAAGAAGCCTTGATAAATTTCTACAGTTCACTTACACATGGTAGACACTGCTGCTCCTGTGTCGGTAGTAGAGATATTGAATGTTTGTGTATATCAAGCCACTTGCTATGCCTGGAAGGCGTCAAGCTTCTTGAATGTTGTTGGAGCTGCACTCATCCAGGCGAGTGGTGAGTATTCCATCACAGTCCTTTCTGATGCCTTGTAGATGGTGGATAGGCTTAGGGGAGTCAAGGCGAGTTACTCTCTGCTGTATTCTGAGCCCCTGACCAACTCTTGCAGCGTAAGTATTTATGTGGCTAGTCCAGTTCAGTTTCCAGTCAATTGTGTCCACCAGAATGTTGATAGTGAAGGATTCAGTGATAATAATGCCACTGAATGCCAAGAGGCAATGATTATATTCTCACTTGTTGAAAGTGGTCAATGTGTGGCACTTGTGTGGCTTGACCATTAATTGCCATTTGTCAGCCCAAGCTTAAATTTTAACCAGCTCTCGTTGGGTTGCTTAGTATCTGAGTGAATTGTTCTGAACGAGACGAAACTATCAGCAAGCAACTCACTCTGACTTCAAGATGGAGGAAAGTTTATTAATGAAGCAGCTGATGATATTTGGGCATAGCATGCTACCTGAGAAACTCCTGGAGCTGCAGTGACTGACCTCCAAAAGTACAACCATCTTCCTTTGCGCTAGGTATACTTCCAACCAGCAGAGATTCTTTCCTGATTGTCATTTACTCTAGTTTTCTTAAGAAACTTAATCTTATACAAATAAATGCGGCCTTGATATCAAAGTCTGTCACTCTCACATCACCTCTAGAGTTCAGCTCTACTGTCCATGTTTGAATCAAGGCTCTAATGGGGTCAGGAACATAGAGGCTCTGGCAGAATTCAAACTGAGAGTCAATAAGCGAGCTTGAAACTTTATTGCTGGAACAGCACAGCAGGTCAGGCAGCATCCAGGGAACAGGAGATTCGACGTTTCGGGCACAGGCCCTTCTTCAGGAATGAGCAGAGAGTGTTCAGCAGGAGAAGATAAAAGGTAGGGAGGAGGGACTTGGAGGAGGGGAGTTGGAAATGTGATAGGTGGAAAGAGGTCAAGGTGAGGGTGATAGGTCGGAGTAGGGTGGAGGCGGAGAGGTCAAGAAGAAGACTGCAGGTCAGGAAGGCGACGTGGTCGACGGTGCCCTCCACCGCATCTCCTCCACTTCCAACTCCCCTCCTCCAAGTCCCTCCTCCCTACCTTTTATCTTCTCCTGCTGAACACTCTCTGCTCATTCCTGAAGAAGGGCCTGTGCCCGAAACGTCGAATCTCCTGTTCCCTGGATGCTGCCTGACCTGCTGTGCTGTTCCAGCAATAAAGTTTCAACTTTGATATCCAGCATCTGCAGACCTCACTTTCTCCTCGAAGATTTCAACCTACTGCGAATCCTCTTACAAGGATGCCTTCCTTGAAGAAGCTCTCTGCCTCTCTCTACAAAGATTTCAGTGAGTCCCTCTCTCACTGCACACCCCAGGTCATCTCCTCTGCCAACTCCCCTCCTCCAAGTCCCTCCTCCCTACCTTTTATCTTCTCCTGCTGAACACTCTCTGCTCATTCCTGAAGAAGGGCCTGTGCCCGAAACGTCGAATCTCCTGTTCCCTGGATGCTGCCTGACCTGCTGTGCTGTTCCAGCAATAAAGTTTCAACTTTGATCTCCAGCATCTGCAGACCTCACTTTCTCCTCAATAAGCGAGCTATTGCTTAGGTACGACTTGATAATACTGTTGATGACCCTTTCCATTTCACTGATTAGTGTTAGTCGACTAATGGGACGATAACTGGCCAGGTTTAATCGGTACTAATTTTCACATGTAGGACATACCTGGGCGGGGTTCTACATTGCACAATCTGATGGGATTGTTCTAGAATCCACAGAATCGTGGAAGATGACTATATATATATATTTATACACACACACACACACACACACACACACACACACACACACACACACACACACACCGCACCCCCTTTTGGTACTATTGGATGTAGATCATCAGACCCTGGGGATTTGTCAGTTTTCAGTACTACTGATTACTCTAGCACTATTTTTTAAATACCATAACCTCCTTCAATTCCTCCTTTCTACCACTTCTGGGAAGTTATTTGTGACTTCTGTGAAGACAGAACTGAAGTAGTTGTTTAATTGCTTTGACATATTTTTTGTTCTTCATTATCAATTCTCCCACTTAAGTCTGTAAGGGACTGACATTCAACTTCACCAATCTTTTTCTTTTCACACACTTACAGAAGCTCTTATAGTCCATGTTTATGCTCCTTGCAAATTTATTGTCACAAATAATTTTACACTTCTTAATCAACCTTTTGGTGCTCTCTTGATGAATTCTAAATTGCTCCTGATCTTCATGTTTGCTACTTCCTCTAGCAATTTTATATAATTCCACTTTGAACCTAACCACCCTTAAAACGTTGTTGTTAGCCATGATTCTTGTGTTCTTTCATGCATAACTGTCACAATTTGTTCCTTAAACAATAGCCATTGCCCATCTATTGTAATGCCTTTTAATGAAGTTACCTAGTCCATCAAGCCAACTCAACCACCAACTACCTATCAAATACAAGACAGCTTTATACCATTCAGAAAACTACCCTTTAACCCAAGTTAGAATGCAGAGGTTTATTTTGGATTCTAGACTTTTTTTCTATTTTCTCTGAAAAGAGACATTCGGTTTTTTTTCTACTATTAACAATAAGGGTCTATAGCCCCTAAGCATTTATTTATTTAAATAAAAATATAATGTTACGCACCTATGGCACTACACATTTAATTATCTAGAGATGAAAACCTATCAGTAATTTGCCTGAAATTTCTTACCTGATCTCATCATCACTATTTGGTGGACACAGTAGCCTAATAGCTTCTCTATTATTCATTAGTCTGAACAGAGTTTCCCCTTAGCTGCAACAATAACAAAATATTACAGATGCGTATATGAAATAAAAACAGAAAATGTTGCTGGAAGTCAGCAGGTCTGGCAGTGTCTGTGCTATGAGAAACAGAATTAACTTATGACACCAAAGTCAGTGAACTAGTGGACAGTGTGGAAGAATGTTTCAGGCTGCAGGAAGACTTGGATAAACTGCAGAATTGGGCTGAGAGGTGGCAAGTGGAGTTCAATGCAGATAAATCTGAGCTGATTCACTTTGAGAAGAATAACAGGAAGGCAGAATATTGGGTCAATGGAAAGATTCTAGGTAGTGTGGTTGTGCAGAGGGACCTTGGAGTTCATGTACATAGATCCCTGAAAGTGGCCACCTAGGTTGGTAGTGCTGTGCGGCCGCACTTGGAATGTTGTGTTCAGTTCTGGTCACCCCATTACAGGAAGGATGTGAAAGCATTGGAAAAGGTGCAGAGGAGATTTACCAAGATGTTGCCTGGAGGGAAGGTCTTATGAGGAAAGACTTGCGTCTGTTCTCATTGGAGAGAAGAAGGCTAAGAGGGGATTTGATAGAGACGTACAAGATGATCAGAGGATTAGACAGGATAAACAGTGAAAGCTTTTTTCCTCGGATGATGACGTCAGCTTGTACGAGGGGGCATAGCTACAAATTGAGGGGTGATAGATTTAAGATAGATGTCAGAGGTAGATTCTTTATTTGGGTGCAGCAAGGACACACAGATCATAGGGTGAAAGAAACTTGTACAGAGTGCGGCATTCAGGTAAACCGCACAGGACGTGCGTGAGGCAAGAATAACATTAACAAGATCAACATTATTTGAAGTTTGAATGTCCATTCATCAGTCTAATAACAGCAGGGAAGAAGTTGTTCTTGAGCCTGCTGTTGCGTGTGTTCAAGCTTCTGTATCTTCTACCTGACGGAAGAGGTTATAGGAGAGCAATACTGGGGTAGGATGGGTCTTTAATGATGTTGGCAGCCTTTCTGCAGCAATGACAGATGTAAATGGAGTCCATGGATGGGAAGTTGGTTTCAGTGATGGTCTGTACTGTACATACAACCTTCTGTACTTTCTTACAGTCCTGAGCAGAACAGTTGCTGTACCAGGCCGTTTTGCACCCTGACAGTATACTTTCTATGGCGCATCTGTAAACGTTGGTGAGGGTCCTTATGGATGTTCCAAATTTCCTGAGCCACCTGAGGAAGAAAAGGCGTTGTTGTGCTTTCTTGACCACTGCATCCACATAGGAAGTTCAGGCCAGGTTGTCAGTTATTGTCACTCCTAGGAACTTAATGTTGTCAATCCTCTCAACATCCGCTCTGTTGATATAAATGGGGACGTGTTCTCCTCCCTTCTTTCTGAAGTCAATGATCTTTAGTTTTGCCGACATTGAGAGAGAGGTTATAATCATTGCACATCACCAAGCCCTCTATCTCCTTTCTGTATTCTGACTCATCACTGTTTGATATCCGTCCTACCATGGTGGTGTCATCAGCAAACTTGTAGATGGCGCTCATTCAGAATTTGGCTACAGTCATAGGTGTACAGGAAGTATAGTAGGAGGTTGAGAACGGATCCTTGGTGAGCTTCAATGTTGAGTGTTATCATAGAGGAGATGTAGCTGCTTAAAGTCAGTTTAGGAGAAAGAATAGCTATTAATGGGGACAATCAGTAGCCAACATTGGGTGATGTATGGTAGCAACCTCCACTCCCTGCACCTTCCCTTGCAACTGCAGGAGGTGCAAGACTTGCGCCCACACCTCCCCCCTCACCTCCCTCCAAGGCCCCAAAGGAAACTTCCATATCCACCACAGATTCACCTGCACCTCCACACATATCATCTATTGCATCCTCTGCACCCGATGTGGCCTCCTCTATATTGGGGAGACAGGCCGGCTACTTGCGGAGCGTTTCAGAGAACACCTCTGGGACACCCGGACCAACCAACCCAACCACCCTGTAGCTCAACATTTCAACTCCCCCTCCCACTCCACCAAGGATATGCAGGTCTTTGGACTCCTCCATCGTCAGACCACAACAAAACGACGGTTGGAGGAAGAACGCCTCATCTTCCGGCTAGGAACCCTCCAACCACAAGGGATGAACTCGGATTTCACCAGTTTCCTCATTTCCCCTCCCCCCACCCTGTCTCAGTCAAATCCATCAAATTCAGCACCGCCTTCCTAACCTGCAATCTTCTTCCCGACCTCTCCGCCCCCACCCCAGTCTGACCTATCACCCTCACCTTGACCTCTTTCCACCTATCATATTTCCGACGCCCCTCCCCCAAGTCCCTCCTCCCTACCATTTATCTTAGCCTGCTGGACAAACTTTCCTCATTCCTGAAGAAGGGCTTATGCCCGAAACGTCGATTCTCCTGTTCCCTGGATGCTGCCTGACCTGCTGCGCTTTTCCAGCAACACATTTCCATCTCTAATCTCTCCCACCTGCTAACTTTCCCCTGATCTTTACTTTTGTTCCACTCATTTCCGTCATCTTTTTCTGCACGAGAAAACCCGTTAATTTTCCGCCTCTCTTCGGTTCTTAAGAAGAGTCAACGTTAATTCTTTCTCTCTCCAAATATGATGCCGAGTTCCTCAAGCCCTTTTTCTATTCTCTTTATTCCCTCACTAATTAATCCCTTTCGAGTGCTATTATAATCTAGACAGTCGTTTTTCCAGCACAGATGGCATTGCAGATGGGGACCCTGCAGAATTCCAGGTAGCAGGCTATAAGACCATATGACATAGGTGGAGAAGTAGCCATTCAGCCCACCAAGCCTGCTCCACCAGTCAATGAGATCGTTGCATATCTGGTAACCCTCAACTTTACATTCCTGCCTTTATCCATAACTATTGATTCCTTTACTGATTAAAAACCTGTCTCAGCTTTCAATATATTTAGCAACCTGGCCTCAACAGCTCTCTGTAGTAAACAAAGTCCACAGATTCTCAACCTTCCAGGAGAAAAGCTTTCTCTTCATGTGTATCTTAAACAAGTGCCTCTTTATTCTAAGATTTTATCCTTTTCAGTACATTTTTCCTTCAATAAAAGACTTAATACTGTTCACAACAGTCCAGCTGTGGTCTGACTAATGCCTTGGTTACTCTGAAGAAATTGCTGAGGAGATTGAAAATTCTGCTGGGTAATCCTCCATGCTTGGAACCATACAAAGGATTCCAGAGAATTTGTACCCTATACTTATCTCACACATCCCCAATTATCCCTGCTCTCAACAACTTACACCCCCGATCCTGACCCAACATCCCTACCTCACTCTAGACCCAATGGACCCTTCTGTCTCTCCAGGCCTGCACACCCTTCCCCGACTGAAGGACCCATTGACTGCTGTGAAAAATGTGTGCATGGTTTGCCTTCCCCCAACAGTTCTGCACTATGAGAGAACTGCCAGAATGGAAGTATGGCTCCATATTTTTGAAACAGCCCTGATCAGAATCACTTAACAGAAATGGGGAAGTCTCTCCTTGCTAAAAAAATGATTGTATTGAAAGAACCAATTGTATTATAGGCAGATATTTTGGAAACAGAACACCATGATAAACGATTTGCAAAAGATTAGTATGGAGGAACCTCAGTCGTCCTTGCAAATGGAGGTGGAGTGTAAAATTAAGTAAGTCTTACTACAATGCTGCAGGGCATTAGTGAGACCACACCTAGAGTACTGCGTTCTCCTTTGGTCTCCTTACTTAAGGAAAATGTTACTTGCATTGGAAGCACTTCAAAGAAGTTCCACTCGGCTATTTCCCAAGATGAAGGGTGATGAATGGCTGAGTTTAGAAAAAATGAGAGGTGATATACAAAATTAGATTCTCAGGTGGCTTTACAAAGTAGATGCTCAGAAAATATTCCCTCAGGGAATACTATCTGGGAATTGCTAGTTGCAAAAACTTTTAGAAATTTTCCTTCCTTCCTTCCTTTACAATGGCACAAGGAAGGCAACATATCATGCAGTACCCATTCCAGTGACTACGGAAACACCTCTCTAGTCCTAACCAACTTGATACATAAACTCCTTAACATGAGAGAGATACCTTTTTAACCTCCGTAGCTGGGTGGTACCCTGACAGAGTGGATCACCTAACAATTGTAAAAGGCATCTATGTCCTTTCCATTGATTTCAACAGAATTGGCACTGGCATCTTGGTTAAGAATAAAACTTCACCATTTTGAATGACGTGGAAACATTATTTTAAAATCATAATTAACTTCAGATCTGTTGCACTGATTTGGACAAAGATATCCAAAATAAAGAACAAAAATGAAAGATATAATTAAAGTCTACTTAGAGTCATAAAGCATAGAAACAGGCCCTGCTGTCCACCACCACTTGCTTTGGCATCTCATTCTGTACATGCACCACCCTCTGTGTGAACAAGTTACCCCTCAGGTCACTTTTAAATCTTTCCCCCTCACCTTAACATGGCTCCAGTTTTGGACTCTCCCCATCCTCGGAAAATGACCTTGGTTATTCACCGTATCCATGCCCCTTCATGATTTTATAAACATCTATAAGGTCACCCCTCAGCGTCCAATGCGCCGGGGAAAAAAGCGCCAGCCTATTCAGCCTCTCCCCATAACTCAAACATTTCAATTCCAGCAAATTCTTGGAATTCTTTTCTACACCCTCTCAAATTTAACAACATCCTCCCTATGGAAGGGCAGCCAGAATTGTACGCTGTATTCTGAAAGTGGCCTCACCAATGTCTGTACAGCTGCATTATGATATCCAACTCCTATACTCAATGTTCTGACCAATGAAGGCAAAGGTTCAAAATGCTTTCTTCTCCATCCTGTGTACCTGGGATTCCACTTTCAAGGAACTATGTACTTGCCGACTCTTTTTTCGGCACCACTCCCCAGGGTCCTATCAATAAGCAAACATGTCGTGCCCTGATTTCCCTTACCAAAATGCAACACCTCACATTTATCTAAATTAAACTCCATTTGCCACCCTTCTCCCATTTGTCCATCTGATGTAGGTCCCATTGTACTCTCAGATAATCTTCACCATTGTTCATTACACCACCAATTTTGGTGCCATTTGCAAATGTATGAACCATGCCTCCTTCTGCACTCACATCCAAATCATTTATATCATTAATGAAAAGCAGTGGACCCAACTATGGCACACTGCTAGTCACAGGCCTCTAATCCAAAAAGTGACGCCCTATACCTGCCTCCCACCTTCAAGCCAATTTTGTATCCAACTGGCTAGTTCCCCCTGGATCCCATGCGATCTAACCTTACTAACCAGTCTATCATGCAGAACCTTATCAAATACTTTCCTGAAGTCCATACAGACATCTACTACTCTGTCTTCACCAATCTTCTTTGTCACCTCTTCAAAAACTCGATCAAGTTAATGACACAATTTTCCACACACAAAGCCATGTTAACAATCCCTAATCGGTCCTTTCCAAATGCATGTAAATACTGTCCATCAGAATCTCCTGGCTTTTTCTTACAGCCTTTCTGAAATAACTTGTTCAAACTACTATTTATTTACTCGGCAAGAATAAAAAATAATGAAGGAAAGAAGTACTGTCTTTACCTTATCTGGATGTTTGGAGAAGATGAACAAGAACAAAATAAACAACAGAAGTCCCACAACAGAAATTAGCTGGTTCGTGCCTTGCTTAGTTGTGTCCAGAATAAGCCAAAGTACAACTAGTACAAGTAGAATCATATATAGTAGTCTGAGGTAAAAGAAAATACAATAGTTTGAAGAAATCTTAGGTTTAGTCAACTTTATCATTCTATGGAACCAATAAATGATGTAGCCATTTTATTAGTTGGAAAAACACCCTTCCACGTAAACCGTCATCTTGACTTGGACAAATATCACTGTTGCCTCACTATCACTTAGTCAAAATTAGAAATTCCTAATTTAGAACCATTTTCGGATCACCAGTACCACAAAGCCTGCAGTGGTTCAAGGAAAAGGCTCATTGTCACTTTCTTAGGGCAATTCTCAAAGAGCAAAAAATTTTGACTTTCCCAAAAGCATCCACATTCTAAGAACAAATAAAATCTATAATTTAACTTTTAGAGGGAAAGGTCAATATGAATATGTAATTGCCACGAAATTATAGGGAGGTGATGATATAGTGACATGTCATTAGATTAGCAATCCAGAGAACCAGGTTAACACTCAAATTCCACCTCAACAAATGGTGAAATTTGAATTACCTTAACAAAACCTTAAAAGCTACACCAGTGGTGACAATGAAGATATTGTTGATTTTGTAAAAACCTATCTGGTTGACTAACACCCTTTTAGACCAAGGCACCAGAAACAATAAAGGCACAAATAGCCTTGTCAACCCTACAAAGTTCTACTAAACTAACATCTAGGAGCTTGTAGCAAAATTGGGATACTTGTCAAACTACAGCCTGATATTGTTTATAAAATACGATTCCATGAAAATGAGTATTCCAGTTTTGGCTTTCATTAACAGGGGGGATTTAATTTAAGAGCCTCAAGGTTTTGCCGCAGCTCTATAAAACCCTGGTTAGACCACACTGGAATTTGTGTCTAGTTCTGGTTGCCACACTATAGGAAGGATGTAGATGCTTTACAGAGGGTACAGAGAAGATTTATCAGGATGCTGCCTGGATTGGAGGACTTGTCTTATGAAGAGAGGTTGAGTGAGCTAGGGCTTTTCACACTGGAGAGAAGGAAGAAGAAAGATGACTTGATAGAGGCATACAAGGTAATGAGAGGCATAGATAGAGTAGATAGCCAAAAACTTTTCCCCAGGACAGAAATGGCTGTCACAAGGAGTCATAATTTTAAGGTGACTGGAGGAAGGTATAGGGGAGATGTCAGAGGTAGGTTCATGTGTTAGGGGCGTAGAATGCATTGCCAGCGGTCGTAGTAGATTCAGAGAAATTAGGGATATTTAAGCCACTGTAGAACAAGCAAATGGATGGCAGTAAATTGGGGGCTGTTTGGTTGAGCTTGATCTTATATTAAGATAAATGCTAGGCACAACATCATGGACTGAAGGGCCTGTACTGTGCTATACTGTTCTATACCACCATCACCACCTCTGAGTATGCTCTGACCCAACAGAGCCACCAGATGTGGTGGCACAGTGATATACAATTGCAAGGGAATTTCCCTGAGAGTCCTCAATATTGACTCCAGACATCATGAAGTCTTATAGCATCAAGTAAAATGAGAGTAATCCTGCTGATTATCATCTATTGCTGTCTCCTTCCCTGTGATGATGAATCAGTTCTCTTCCACATTGGACACCACTTGGAGGATACACTGGAGGGAAGAAAGGTCACAAAATATACACTTGGTGGGAAACATCAATCACCAAGGGTGGTTCAGCAACACCACAAATGACCAAGCTGGACAAGTCCTAAAGGATGTGGCTGCTGGACTGGGCTTATGGCAGTTGGACAGAAAAATGTACCTAGCTTCATTCTCACAAATCTATCTGTTGCAGACACATCTGTTCATGAAAGTATCTGTAAAAAGGAGCACCAAACAGTCTTGTGGAAACACAGTCCCTTCTTCAGATTGAGGACAACATCCATTGTTTTGTCTGATTGTTGCTGAATGGGAAAGATAAAAAATAAACCTAACTGGGCATCCATTATCAGTTGTGGCTGTCAGAAGCAGCAGAATTGTATTCAAACATCATTTCCCCATTCTACCATTACTAACAAGCCAGTGAATCAATCCTCATTCAGTGCAAAGTTCAGGTAGACTTGCCACATGCAGCACAAGGCATTCCCAAAAGTGAGATGTCAATTTGTTGAAGCTACAACTCATGATTATTTCTTTGTCAAAAAAAGAATCAGAATGTGATAGGCAAGCTAAATGATCCCACAACCAACAAATCTGATTTGAGCTCTGCCGTTGCATTGCATCCAGTCACGAACAGTGGTGGATAATTCGTCAAATCACTGGAAGAGGAGATTCCACAAATATCCCCATTATTAACAGTGAGGGAGCCCAGTGCATCAGTGGAAAACACAAGGCTAAAGCATTTTCAAACTCAGTGCCCCGTGGACAATCCATTTCAGAATTCTCCTGAGGGTACCAGCCCCACAGCTGCCACCATGCAGTTGATTCATTTCACATATGATATTAAAAAACAGTGAAAGGTACTGGATGCTGAAAAGGTTGTGGGCCTCAACAATAGGACCGAAGACATATTCCAGAGCATGCTGAAGCCTTAATTAAGCTGTTTCAGTACAGCATCAGCACTGGCATCTACCCAACAATGTGGGGCGGCACGGTGGCTCAGTGGTTAGCACTGCTGCCTCACAGCACCAAGGTCCCAAGTTCAATTCCAGCCTTGGATGACTGGCTGTGTGGAGTTTGCACATTCTCCCCGCGTCTGCGTGGATTTACTCCGGGTGCTCCGTTTTCCTCCCACAGTCCAAAGATGTGCAGGTCAGGTGAATTGGCCATGCTAATTTTCCCATAGTGTTAGGTGCATTAGTCAGAGGGAAATAGGTCTGGGTGGGTTACTCTTCGAAGGGTCGGTGTGGACTTATTGGCCAAAGGGCCTGCTGATGTGGAAAATTGCCTCGCTATTTCCTGTATACAAAAAGAATGGCACATCAAACCCAGCCAAGTTTACTCTTGATCATCAGAAAAGTGATGGAACGTGTCATCAACAGTGCTATTAAGTGGCTCTTACTTAGCAATAACTTGCTCACTGACATTCAGTTTGGGTTCATCAGGTTCGCCAGCTCCTGAACTCACTAAAACCTTGATCTAAAAACATGGACAAAACAGTTGAACACAAGACAGGAAGTGATATGAAGCTAATCTTTCAACCAGTATGGCATCAAGGAGCCCTAGCAAAACTGGATACAATCACAATCATAGGGAAAATTCTCCATTGACTAGAGTTGTCCGAGCATAAAGGAAAATGGTTGTACTCGCTACAAGTCAATAATCTCATCCTGAATTTAGCTTTTATTCTCTTAGCTGAAATAAAAGAAAAAAAATTGAAGCCTACACTATTGAAAGGTCAATCTGTTGGATGGGTGACCTAATAATTTGAAAGATCACTGGGCCATTTCTTAACATTTTGCATGTTTTCTGAGGAAATATGCTTGTTAAAAAGTGCTGTAATTCAGCAGGTGATGAAGCAAACTGCAGACACATTGTGTCTGACTGAAGCTCTGATTTAAACCAGATGGAGTGCATTGGATATGATTGATCATTTGTTTGTAAAACAAGATGCAGTTGATCATACGGTAATGTTGTGCAAATATCATCTGATTAATTAGATAACACAAAAGCTGCAGCAATCATGAGCAAGCCTACCTGAGGTCAAGGTTTGTTAAGAATCAAAGGATAACCCTCTTTTCAAGGAAAACAGGCAAAAGTTTGAAGGAATGGAAGAATACCTCACAATGGTACATTTGTGATGTCTGCCAATGGTCTGTCTAATTAACAGCTCAAAACTGGACAGTGTTAATGTTTTATCATACAAGTTGCTTCTTTGGATGGAGTCAAAAAATGTTGCCTCAGATCGATAGTTAGCTAGCTGAAGACTAGGAGGTGTCTGATCAACGACTGGAGATTGAGGCAGAGTAGGCTAGACCTGTTTTGGTCTGATCCTTGGACAAGTCCATGTAAACCAGTTCATGTGGGACTGCAAGCATTATATGAGTAAGCTTATCATGTATTAGTATTATTGTACTATTTTTGGAGTGTACCTTGCTTCAATAAAGAACAATCGTGTATATCCTGTTGTTTTGACAGCCTTGAGTTATTGATATCGATAGCTATCAATAAACTTGATAGACAAGGGAAGGTAGATATAAAAGTCTATATCCCCGTAACATTCAATGGCAATAACATCACTGAATTCCCCACCATCAATTTCTTCAGAATCTCCATTGACCAAAATCTGAACTGGACCAGCTATTGGAATTCTGTAGCTACAAGAGAAAGGTTGGAAATTTTGCAGTAGGCATTTCACCTCCTGAGTCCTTAAAGCCTATGCACCATCTGCAAGACACAAATCACAAGGATGACAGAAAATGCTCCAGTTTCATGGATGGGTGCAACTCCAATAATATTTAAAAAGCCATCAAGGACAAAGCAATCCCTCTTCCTTTGGGACATTCAACATTCACTCCCTCCATGACTGACACATAGTGGGGGTAGTGTGCCCCCAAGATGCACTGCAACATTTCACCAAGGCTCCTTAGACTGAAGCTTCCAAGTCCACGACCTCCACCACCTAGAAGAACGAGGGTAGAAGATACATGGGAACACCACTATCTATAGGATCCCCTTCAAAACACACACCATCCTGTCTTGGCATTATACCACTGTTCCTTCACTGTTACGGTGTCAAAATACAGAAACTCCCTCCCCAACCACACTACTTGGATGGCAGATTTCAGGAAAGGGGCATAAAAACAGATCAAAAAAGCAGCAGACCTGAGGATTGGGAGATTGATTGTGTGGATTGGGGTGGTTGTTGCGGCCGGCGGGGGTGGGGGGTGGGGAAAGAGCTGTGGTTTGAAAATAGTACAAGAGTAAATTATGAGGCAAGTATGAACTGAATGTAAAAGTTTCTACCAATACATGAAGAGGTAAAGATTAATGAAGACAAATGTAATCAAAAACATGGCAAGTTATAACCAGAAACAAAGAGATGACAAACAAACCCAATACATACTTTAGCTCTGCCTTACAAATGAAAACACAAACAACATTTCAAAAATGTTGTGGAGTATAAACTCAAGTTAAAGGAAAGAACTAAAGAGAGTCAGTATTAGTAGGTAAATGGTGTTGGGGATATTGATGGGATTAAAGGCCAACAAATTCCAAGAGGCTAATAATCAACATCCCAGAGTATTTAAGGATGTGACCCAGAAACAGTGGATGCATTAGTGGTCATTTTTCAAGATTCTACTAACTCTAGAACAGATTTTATTGTTTGGAAGATAGCTAATGTAACACTATCATTTTAAAAAGGAGATAGAGGGAAAATAGAATTATAGACTGGTTAGCCCAACATTGGTACTTGGGTATAGTGATCAGAACCAAATGGTTATTATTGATTACAAGATCCTTGAATGCAGTTGTTAACCTGGACCAATCAGGGAGCCCTAGCTGATAGATATAAACAGGGGATTAAAAAGAAAAAGGGGAGTTTTGCATCATTTCTCCCTTCAACTCTATTTTGATTTAGTCCCTACCCTCCCCTTCACTGTTTTTGATCACACAAAAAAGAAAAAGAAAAGAAAAGAAAAAAAAAATAAACAGGGGATTCAGAGTCTCATGATTTCAGGGGACTAATGTCGAGCTGGCTAGCCACAGCCAGTGTGGTGCGCACATGTAAATAAAGGATGTCTTGGTGATGGGATATCAATCTCTGTTCAGGAAAATCCCAATGTCCAATACAAAAAATTTAACATCAATGTACTTGAAAACCGTGACAGAATTGGACAGAGTCAATATGAGCTCATGAAAGATAAATCATGCTTGACAAACGTGTTGGAATGTTTCACGGATGTACCTAGTAGACTTGATAAGGAAAAGGCAGTTGATGTGACTTATTTGGACTTTCAGAAGGCTTTCAATAATGTCTCACTCAAGAAATTGGGGTAGACATGGATAGAGAAGTTAAAGCAGACAGGAAACAAACAGTAGGAATAAATCTTCCAAGTGGCAGGCAATGGCTAGTGGTGAACCACAGAGTCCAATGCTTGGACCTTAGTTACTAAATGAACTATCAACTTGCAGATGACATAAAACTGGTTGGGAGGGCGAACTGTGAGAACAGAGATGCTTTAGTGTGGTTTGGACATGTTGAGTAGGTGGGACGTGCATGGCAGATGAAGTATACAGTGGATAAATATAAGGTTATCCACTTTGGTAGCAAAAGCAAGGATGAGATTATTATCTGAATAGTAGTAGATTAGGAAAGGGGGAGATGCAACAAGAATTGGGCGTCGTTGTACACCATTTACTGAAAGCAAGCATGCAGGTGCAGCAGGTAGTAAAGGCGACAAATAGTATGTTGGCTTTCATAGCAAGAGGATTCAAGTACAGGAGCAAAGATATCCTTGCTCAGCTGTACAGGGTCTTGATCAGACCAGCAGTAGTGTGTACAGTTTGTTGCCTTATCTGTAGCGGTATGTTGTGGCTATGGAGGGAGTGTAACAAACATTTATCAGACTGATTCCTGTGATGACAGTACTAACATATGACAAGATCCTGGATCAGCTAGGACTATGTTCACTGGAGTTGAGAAGAATTAAGGGGAATCTCACAGAAAGCTTTAAAATTCTAAGAGGACAAGACAAGGCAAATGAAGGAAGGATGTTCCCAATGACTGGCAACTCCAGAACTAGGAGTCACAGTCACATGGGAGGCCATTTAGAACTAAAATGGGGAGAAATCTCTTCACCCAGAAAGTAGTGAGCTCGTGGAATCCTCTGCCACAGAAAGGTTGAGGCCGAGTTGGTTTGGCCACACCTTGCAGATGAATGAAATAAATCTCTAGAATATTTATTCAATCCACATCTCCTCTACACAATCTTACACAGTCATTACAACACCATCTTACACTATTGTCTTAAATAATCAATACTTGTCTTTCCAGAGGGTCAATTTTACAGAACATCATATATGTATGGTATTGATCACATAACTTCAGATGAATCTTAAGCACCATTCAACTAATTAATTATCTCTCTCCTTTTTGGATCAACATAACACATGCTTTTGTTAGCTTGCTTGATTGCAGATATCCACAATACTTTTAGTATAAAAAACATAGAAAGAGGTGCTCTCCTCTGGAAAATTTGGCATATTTTCTACGGCTGGAAAGGTGAAACTTTATTCTGCTTTTAAACATCAGATCACTCTCTTGGATTTTCAAAAAGCTTCTTGATACATTGTACAAAAGGATTTTAAATTAAATGTTCCAACAGAAACTCTTTGAGAGTAGGATTCACAGAGTTCAATGGTGGATCTGCTTCTTTTCATTAATGATTTGGAAGAAAGGATAGGTCACATTATTAATTAAATTTGAAAATTATAAGGAATTTTGTGGAACATTCAATAAAGGAAAATGGACAGGTCAGGCAAATTAGCTTAAGAGTGGTAAAGCAGGACAAAGAATCTGATCAGAGGAATTAGAGAGAAATAACTTCTGGAGATCATCACGGTGACTCTCTCAAGCTTCATACTGAGTCAGGAAGTCGTGTGCATAACAACAGAGCCTTAATTTGGATCACCCAGATGATTCATGACAAAATTACAGCCGCTATACTAATGTTATAAAACATAATGCTGTGAACACATTCTATGTTTATTATGAATACATTGGCACAAATGTCAAGACCACATCCACATGTTCTCAATCCTTGATCCCACTAGAATTTACGAAGTCAGCGTGCGAGCGTTCACTGGCACCGGACTACAATGAGGCCCATCACCACTCCTTGCCAGACCCGTGCGGCTGCAACACCTAACTGCCTGCAACTGAGAAATGGTGGACAAATTCACCATTTCGTCAGCCTATGAAGCCCTTGGGAAGACTAGATGCATATTATACAAAAAGTTAAAAATGAAATACTGACACTAAGCATAAAAATACATAAATTGTATAAAAAGAATAAACTCAATTGAATTGATATAGATGTCTAGATACATGCTTTACTCACATTTTGAATAAAATCCAGTGTTGTCCGAGGAATTTGCTATGTAAAGAAATAAACTCAGCAATTGTATCTTCATACTTCTCAATAAGCATATCCCAAAAGTAAAAGAAAATGGCAATCAGTGTTAAAATAAGAAGTCCAAGAGCTCTTTGAAAGTTCAAAATACATGCTGCAATCACCATGCAAAAGTACCCTGCAAAATAAATGAAATATACTTAAATTCATGTATACAACTCCACCAGGGACTCAAGTCCCACTCAGATGCTTGAGCAGACATTCTTACATTATAATGTAATAGCGAAGGAACATTGTACTGTGTGAATTGCTAATTTTCAGGAGAGACATTAATCTATTTCAGGTGGAATAAAAGATTAATTTGCACTTTTAAAAGTGAAATAAGCAAGGAGGAATTCTCCCAATGTCCTGTCCAACAACTATGCCTTAACAAACTTCAGAAAAATTGATATAATTATTTATCTTGTTGTTGGAATTTGGAATCTCTGTGTTTGCAAATTAGCTGTTACATTTCACTACACTAACAACAAATCCTAAAGTACAATTTGGGGTTAGCATCAAATCTACAGGGATTTTCCTAGTTTCTACATTGTCAAAAACTCTGCTAAAGATGGTAGACAGCAACACATGTTCAGCCTAAACCAATGTCGCTTAGTTGATGATGTAACTATACCTTTCATGCTGATCAAGTAAGAAATAACTTAATAAAAAAGGAAAGTCCGTAAAACATAGATACAGAAATGGAAGAGTATGGAGCGGGAAAAGCACAGCCGGTCAGGCAGCATCTGAGGAGCAGGAGAATCGACGTATTGGGCACAAGCCCACATCAGGAAGGACTTATGCCCAAAATGTCGATTCTCCTGCTCCTCAGATGTTGCTTGACCAGCTGTACTTTTCCAGCACCACACTCTTTGACTCTGATCTTCAGCTCTGCAGTGCTCACTTTCTCATAGGTACAGAAGTAGGCTATTTGCCCCATCAGGTCCACTTCATCTTTCAATGAGATCAAGGATGATCTGATAATCCTCAAATCCACTTTTCTATCTTATTCCCATAACCCTGGATTCCCTTTATGATTAGAAATCTGTCTATCCCAGCCTTAAATATATTTAGCACTCAGGGCTCACAACATTCTGTGGGAAAGAATTCCACAAATTTTCAACACTCAGAAAAACATCCTCTTCACCTCTGTCTTAAATGAGTGACCATGATGTTGATGTGTTGGTGTTGGACTAGGGTGGAGAAAGTCAGAAGTCACATGACACCAGGTTATAGTCCTCCAGGTTTATTTGAAATCATTGCTCCTTCATCAGGTGAAGTGGAGGGAAGCGCACAGGCCATTATCTCTCCACCTATATACTGTGCCTGTGCATAGCTATTATGTCCGAGTCCCACATTCCCATACATGCCCAGAATTCATCAGCCTTACCAATAAGACCCCTTGCATTGAAATAAATGCAGTCAGATCCTTCAAAGTTACCTCTTTCTCTTAGAGTCATAGAGATGTACAGCACGGAAACAGATCCTTTGGTCCAACTCATCCATGCCAACCAGATATCCTAAACTAATCTAGTCTCATTTGCCAGTACTTGGCCCATATCACTTTTATTTATCTCTCCACCCCCGAGGCTCCCAGCCCCCACTTATCTCTCCAACCATGAGGCTCCCACCTTCATTCCTGATGAAGGGCTCTGGCCAGAAATGTCAACTTTCCTGCTCCTCGGATGCTGCCTGACCTGCTGTGCTTTTCCAGCAACATACTCTCAACTCATATCCCTTTAAACCCTTCCTATTCATATACCCATCCAGATACTGTTTAAACGCTGTAATTGTACCAGCCTCCACCACAATCTCTGGCAGCTCATTCCATACACGCACCACTGACTTGTTCATCTGCCTTTTCTAATGGACTTGCTCTTTTCTGGTTCAGAATCATTCTTATCTGTCTTTTTATTTTTTCTGCTACTTAGGAACCTTCTACCTTGCTTCTCCCAGCTTAAAGGCTCCCAAAATAGAACTAGCACATCTGCCCATCAGGATGTTGGTCCCTTTTCAATTTAAGTGAAATCCATCCCTTTTCAGCAGGGTTTTTGTTTGCCCAGAAGAGATTGATTAGGTTAGATTCCCTACAGTGTGGAAACAGGCCCTTCGGCCCAACAAGTCCACACTGACCCTCCGAAGAGTAAATCACCCCCCCGACAGATGCTCCTAACAACTATGGACAATTTAGCATAGCCAATTCACCTGACCTGCACATCTTTGGAATATGGGAGGAAACCGGACCATCCAGAGGAAACCCATGCAGACACGGGGAGAATGTGCAAACTCCACACAAACAGTCATCCAAGGCTGGAATCGAACCTGGGACCTGGCGCTGTGAGGCAGCAGTGCTAACCACTGAGCCACCATGCTGCCTATCCTGATCCAATAATTGCAAATTGCAGCATCTCTTCAGCCATTAATTTATCTTTCTTTTTTTTATTCCTATTCTCATTAGAATATGGCACCCGGAGTAAACCAGAGATTATTACCTTCCAGGTTCTGCTTTTTAACCTACCAAACCTCTTAAATGAACTCTGCAAAAACTTAGCTCTTTTCCTAACTGTTTTGTTCCTACTAACATGTACAACAACTTGTGGCTTCTCACTCTCCCCTTTAACAATATGCTTTAACCACTTTGAGACATCCTTAACCCTTATATTCCTTCTGCGAAGTGCACAACCTCACATATTCATATTATATTCTATCTGCCAGGTTTTTGCTAGCTGACTTAGTCTATCGATAACCCTTTTTACATTCCTTGCATCATCCTCACTGCTTGCCTTCCCACAGTTTTGTGTCATCTGTAAATTTGGTGACAGTACATCAAAATCAGAGGCTGTAGATTTTGCTATTTAACTGTATTTTGAGAAGACATTTTGAATATCACTGTCTGATGAACAGTAGAATCTTGAACCCAGACTTAACCTTTTGAAGGAATTTCCTAAAATTAGAGAAATGTTTAAATATGAGGTCCCATATTTGAATCCTTATATATGGTGCAAATGTTGGGAGGAAGAGGAAACGGCTAGAGAAGCCAGGAGAACACAAAGGCTAATAGAGATTAGTCCTTATTTCAAGTTAGAATATAACAGTAAGGCAGTCTTGCTGAAACTGTGATTCCATATCTGAGCAGTAATGCAGGATAGGCATGTCCCGTTAAAGGCAAAGGATAGGAAGCGCAAGATTCATGAACCGTGGATGACAGGAGAAATTGTACGACTAGCCAAGAGGAAAAGGGAAGCGTACATAAGGTCTAGGCAGCTACGAACAGAACGGGCCCTGGAGGAATATCGGAAGAGAAGGACAAGTCTTAAACAAAGAATCAAGTGGATGAAAAGGGGTCATGAAAAAGCCTTAGCAAGCAGAATTAAGGAAAATACCAAAGCATTTTATTCTTACATAAGAAGCAAGTGGGTAAGTAGAGAAAGGATTGGTCCACAAAAGATAATGAAGGAAGGCTGTGTTCTGAACCTGAGAGAATGGGTGAGATTCTGAATGATTACTTTGCATCAGTGTTCACTGAGGAGAGGAACATGAAGAATCTTGAGATTAGAGATAGAAGTTTCATTAGTCTGGATCACGTTGGCATAAGTAGGAAAGATGTGTTGGGTATGCTAGAGGTTATTAAGGTGGACAAATCCCCAGGACCGGATGGGATCTATCCCAGGTTGCTGAAGGAGGAGAGAGAGGAAATAGCTGGGGCCCTGACAGATGGGTAAAAACAATGACTGCAGACGCTGGAAATCAGATTCTGGATTAGAGTGGTGCTGGAAAAGCACAGCAGTTCAGGCAGCATCCAAGGAGCAGGAAAATCCCTGACAGATATCTTTGTGGCATCCTGAAATACAGGTGAGGTGCCGGAGGACTGGAGGGTAGCTTATGTTGTCCCCCTGTACAAGAAGGGTAGGAGGGATATTCTGGGTAACT
Source organism: Chiloscyllium plagiosum (assembly GCF_004010195.1). Lineage (NCBI taxonomy): Eukaryota > Metazoa > Chordata > Chondrichthyes > Orectolobiformes > Hemiscylliidae > Chiloscyllium > Chiloscyllium plagiosum. The sequence continues at coordinate 82,779,503 of NC_057711.1, read as the reverse complement.
GCAGACCAGTGAGCTGGACGTCGGTGGTGGGGATGTTGCTGTGAGGGTACTAAGAGATGGGATCTATTTATGTTTAGAAAAGAATGAACTTCTCCGTGATAAGTAACATGTTTTTGTGTGGGGGAGATCATGCCTTACCAACTTAATACAGTTCTTTGAGGAAGTGATTAAGTTGTTAGATGAAGGAAGGGCTGTTGATGTCATATACATGGACTTCAGTAAAGCATTTGATAAGGTTCCCCATTGTAGACTAATGGAGAAAGTGAAGTCACATGGTGTGCAGGGTGTTCTAGCGAGGTGGATAAAGAACTGGTTGAGCAACAGGAGACAGAGAGTAGTAGTTGAAGGGAGTTTCTCGAAATTGAGAAAGGTGACCAATGGTGTTCCACAGGGGTCAGTATTGGGGCCACTGTTTGTTATATACATAAATGATCTGGAAGAGGCATTGTTGGTATGATCAGCAAGTTTGCAGATGACACAAAGATTAGCGGAGTAGCAGAAAGCATAAGGGACTGTCAGAGAATACAGGAGGATATAGATAGACTGGAGAGTTGGGTGGAAAAGTGGCAGATGGCTTTCAATCCAGACAAATGTGAGGTGATGCATTTAGGCAAACCTAATTCTAGAGCGAATTATACAATGAATGGAAGAACCTTGGGAAAAGTTGATGGGCAGAGAGATACCCTGAAGGTTGCTGCACTGGTGGATAGAGTGGTCAAGAAGGCATATAGTATGCTTGCCTTCAATGGATAGGGTATTGAGTGTAAGAGCTGGCAAGTCATGTTAAAATTGTACAAGACATTGGTTCGGCCGCATTTAGAGTATTGTGTACAGTTTTGGTCGCCACATTACCAAAAGGATGTGGACGCTTTGGAGAGGGTGCAGAGAAGGTTTACGAAGATGTTGCCTGGTATGCAAGGTGCTAGCTATGAAGAGAGGTTGAGCAGGTTAGGTTTATTTTCACTAGAAAAAAGGAGATTGAGGGGGACCTGATTGAGGTTTACAAAATCATGAAGGGTATAGACAGGGTGGACAGAAACAAGCTTTTTCCCAGGGTGAAGGATTCAATAACCAGAGGTCATGCTTTCAAGGTGAGAGGTGGAAAGTTTAAGGGATACACGCAGCAAGTACTGCACACACAGGGTGGTGGGCATTTGGAACGCATTGCCAGCAGAGGTGGTAGAGACAGGCACGGTAGATTCATTTAAGATGCATCTGGACAGATGCATGAGTAGGTGGGGAGCAGAGGGTTACAAATGTTTAGGAATTGACCGACAGTACATTTGGATTGGCTCAGGCTTGAAGGGCTGAAAGGCCTGTTCCTGGGCTGTAAATTTTCTTTGTTCTTTGTTCTTTGAAGTATTGAGAGTACTGGTTCCCTTATCTCAGAAAATATTTTATTTCATTATCGGCAACTCAGAGTTTGCTCTCTAGGATGATCCCCAGTATGCAGGGATTGCCTTATGAGGGAAGGTTAAATAGGTTGGATTCTACTCATTGAAGTTTAAAAGAATGAGTGGTGATCTCATTGAAATATCAGGGGCTTGACAGGGTAAATGCAGAAATGGTGTTTTCCTGCATAGCAGAGTCTCACCAGCCAATTTAAGACTGAGATGAGGAGGAATTTCTTCTGTCACACAGTTGAGAGTCTGTGGAACTCCTTACCACAGAGAGATGGGGGGCAGAGTCTTTGTGCATCTTTAAGGCTGAGATGGATTCTTGATCAGTAGAAAATGCAGCAGCACCTGAATGTAAGGCATGTCAGATCAGCCGTGATCCTAATAATGGAAGAGCAGGTTCAAAAGGTCAAACAGCTTACTTCTCTTCCTATTTCTTATGGATCAGGCAGCATCTAAATAACACATATCCCATCAGGATATAGTGCCTTCCATACAACTAGTTAGAAATTTTGTCTTAGGCCACAAAGAATCAGGAAAGGGTCTTGTGCACAAGAGTGTTTACTGCTTCAATGACTCAGACAAATAACTGATGGAATTATCAAAGCTCTGAACTTTTATTTGGCTGGGTCTTTCCAAGGAACAACAAGTATTGTTTGACAATTAGTTTTGCGAATGCAGAGTCTATTAAATTCAATAATTCAGATTCAAGGGCTTTTCTTTTATGACTGACTAAGAGCTTAACAGTCCCTAACAACGTAATTGTGGCCATCAGTAGTCTACACGCAAATCTAAAAAGTTATGTCAATCCAAAGTGCTTTCAGTCTCCCAAAGTATCCGTGCTGCTGCTATCCATTCATGTTGTCTCGAGTCAGAGTACCTGCCTTTAAAAGAGTGAATGTTTACAGTAACAAAAATGGAATGCCAATCATATAGGCTGTTTTATTATGTAGTTGTTGAGCTCATAGGTATTATACTCATCTCAGCAAATGGAGAGTATTCCATCACATTGCTAACCTTGTAGATCAGGAAGTCAAGAGACAAGCTAGTCATTGTTAAGTACACAGCCTCTGATCTAATCTTGTAGCCACAATATTTAATAGGCTGCTTCAGTTAAGTTCCTGGACAACGGCAAACTCAGGATGCATATGACAGGATACAATAGTAATGCTGCTGAATGTCAAAAGGAGATACATACCTGACAAAAATGTCAACTGGCACTTATTAGCATAAGCACAAATGTATCCATGTTTGCAGCATAAGGAGTTGCAAATGAAACTGTATAATTGTCAGAAAATATCCTTTTTCAGATCTTCCGATGGACAGGAAGGTCGCTGATAAGGCAGCTGAACAGGTCAGTCTAAGGATATCACTTTGAGGAACTCATGTAATGGGATCCTGAAACTGAGATAAATAGCCTCTAGCAATCAAAACCAGTTTCCTCCATGCTAGATAAGACTTCATCCAGCATATGACATCATTCACAGAAGTTCAGTTTTACTAGAAGTACCTGCCACAAATCAATCAAATGCTGACTTGATGACAAAGGCATTCATCTTACTTCACTTCTGGATTTTAAATCTTTTTCCAAATTTGGGCAAAGGCTGAATGAGTCTGGAGGTTATTGGTCCTAGTTCAAATAGAACATTAGTGAGCATTTATTAATGAGGAAGTGCCACTGTTTACCTCTCATCACTTGTGAAATGACTACAATTGGCTGATGGGTCAGCAACTAATTGGTTTATGATTTTTTTTTTGAGGACTGGATATGCTGGAAGATCCTCCAGAATTTCATAGAGATGCCAGTTGTAGCTACACCACAAGGTTTAGCTCGAGGTACAGCTCTTCCTGCAGCACAAGTCTCCAGCACCTCAAGCATAATGGCGCTGGGGCCTACTGCCTTGCTGCATTCAGTGTACTCAGCATTCCTTGATATCAAATGGATCAAATCAAATTCAATGAAGACTAGTATTTATGATACTGGAGGGAGCAGTGATGGATTATCCATTCAGCACTCATGGCTGAACGACTGATTGCAAAATCTTTATTTCATATTTTATTCATTTTTATGAACCCTCCCATTCAGATAATTGTTAAATTTTCACCACCAACTTTTTATGACTGTTAACACATTAGACCAGCAGAGTTTCAGACTGAAAGCACAATGAGCTTCATTCATCTGAGTATACATTAAACTACTGGAATTCTGAATTAATAGTTTCAGTAAATTTCATTGGTCAAGAGAAGATCAGCAGCTTGTTCTCAGTCAAGTCTCTAAAACTGTGATCTCATGGTGCACTTTCCAAAATGTTTGCCTTGAGCAAGATCTAAGAATGGGATTAAGTGAAACAGCTGCACAGTTCACAAAAGATGATGAGCAGAGTTTGAAGAAGAATAAAAGATGGCAATCAATAAGAAACACTGGAATACAGGAGCAGAAATAGACCATTTAGTCCCTTGAGCCTGTTCTGCCATACAATGAGATCAGGGCTGATTGGTGGCCTAACTCCATCTACCTGCCTTTGGCCCATATCCCTTAATACCTTTTCAAAGCTTTATCCATCTCACAGATTTAAAATTACGAACAATCTAGCAACAACTGCCATTTTTGCGGAAGCTTTGTCCAAACCTCTATTACTCTGGGTGAAGAGGTGCTTACTAACATCTTTCCTGAATGGTCTGATCCTCATTTTTAGATTGTGCTCCCTATTATAGAATCTCTAAGCAGTGGAAATAGTTTATCTTTATTTACCATCTTTTCCCATTGTTATCTTAAAGACTTCGTTCAGATAACCCTTAACTTTCTAAATTCTACTGAAACAAGCATATTTGTATAATCAATCTTTATAACTTAACCCCCTGCAGTTCAGGGGTAATTTTTGTAAACCTACATTGCACTCTCTCCAAGGCCAATATATCTTGCGTAAGAGTGGCTAAGAGTTTTATTTCACCATAGAATGAAATGGAAATGCCAATTCCAAATCACAATAGTAATTTTGTTGTGTCTTTTCAAATGCAGATCTGTCACTCAGTCAATAAACAAATAATTTTTCAGCCTAGTTACTATAAACAGTCAAAACAATTTAATGTATATCTGCAGATTGCCTTCCCTAGTGCCTGAATGCATGTTTTATTGGTTTGTTAAGGAATCCTTTCTACTTACTAGCTGAGGGCCAGAGTACATACACTGGAAGCAGTGTTTTAGAATTTAAGCTTCTGAATTCAGTGACAAACCTATGATAGATACACTTTTTTTTAGATTAGATTACATTACAGTGTGGAAACAGGCCCTTCGGCCCAACAAGTCCACACCGACCCGCCGAAGCGCAACCCACCCATACCCCTACACTTACCCCTTACCTAACACTATGGGCAATTTTAGCATGGCCAATTCACCTGACCTGCACATCTTTGGACTGTGGGAAGAAACCGGTGCACCCGGAGGAAACCCATGCAGACACGGGGAGAACGTGCAAACTCCACACAGTCAGTCGCCTGAGGCGGGAATTGAACCCGGGTCTCAGGCGCTGTGAGGCAGCAGTGCTAACCACTGTGCCACCGTGCCGTGGCACCGTGGCATTGTCGTTAACACAGCCTTACTATACCTTCTTGCTGCTACATATGAAGGTTTGACGGAACTGGCCAAAAATGAACAATGTCAAATGGCAGAACGTCTGTTATTCCAGGGTCCAGGTTCTTTCTGCTAAGTGGGAAAACAGACCTAACCTGACAATCTTGTAAGTCCTCAAATTGAGTTTGCCAATCAGTCCACAAAAGATTGAAAGTAAACAATCAGTGCTTCTGCAGTGAATGCTCTGATTTCCCAGGAAGTTGAAAATATGGAGATGATGAAAACCCCTGAAAGTATTATCCGTATTTAAACATGTAACTTCAGTTATTATTGGGGGAAACAAAATGCCTTTTTTTCAAAGCAATAATTGTTATAAACAAATCCTTACATTCCAGTTTTTTTTTCATTATAATTGTTTACATAGGAATGTTTCCCCTTAGAAGAACACATGTAAAGATATTACACAAATAATGTTTGTATACAATACATTTTGTACACATATTAAATTTTAATATGTAATTAATCATGTTTTCAGTTATTAACATATCATAAACACTACCTGTCAGGAAGATGATCAGAATTACACGATGAATAATAGTTTTGTGCTTTGAATAGAATTCTTGCACCTGTTGATATTTCATTCCACAAGTTCTGAGGAGGCTGAACAGACAAAACATTGGTTCAATTGTAGAAAGATTTATAGGATCTTGTTATTGACAGACATTAAATGTCTCTTGCAGTAAGTGTGTTGAGAGTTGCAATAATATTTGCACGGCAACTAAGGTATATTGAATGTTTGTAAATATTTATGTATGCATTTGATTATACATGGGTGTATGTTTAAGTGTGTTAATGTATGGTTGGTGAGATGTGAACATTGTGTAAGAATACGTTCATGCATGAACATTTCCATTATGTCACTAGACTGATAAAAAGTACCATTCATTTGATTGAACCTGATTCATTAGTTTTCATTTTGGCATCAAAAATAATAGTAAAGTATAGTCCTTCAAAGAGACAGAAGGTAGGAAGTGGATCCCAAGGATCAGTGCTGGATTGTCTGGTTCAAAATGTGTAATTTACACTTGTGACAATGCTGCTCCTTTAATAAGGCTATGTTGTCCTTGTTATGTTGTCCTTGTTTTTCTTTCAGAGAAGTCGTAAAAAACACAGGCTCCAAAAAGTCTAAGTTGAAGGGTTTTAGGGCCAATTTGATTATAGCTAACATATACTGCCTCAGGCAAAAGCCTTTTAAGTTTAAAAAAAAGCATTTGTACTATAATAAAGTGGTTTCTCTTTCTATATACTCACACGGTATACTCTTTCTAATAATGTTATCTTATATTTTATTGTTTATAATTGTTTGCGAATGATTTATTAAAATGTTGTTTTTAATCACATTATTTGCCATTAAGTCATTTGCATACATCCAGAATACTGGTCCAAACTTAAGACAGACCACAAGGTTGACAGCAGTTGGAAAACATGATCAAAACAGTATATTAACAGACCAAGTTATGCAGAATCTGTAGGCCTTGCAGAAACCTGAGAGAAGAAGTTGATAAGTCTTGATCTATATACTATGAAAAGGACATAAATGCATTAGCAATGATGATAAATAAATATTTACAAGGATGACAACAGAACTGAGGAATTATAGTTATTAGGAAAGGATAAACAGGTTGGGCTGTATTTTACCAGAAATCAGCAATGTGTCAATTTTGGCGAGTTTCATGGAGGGCTTGTCTCCATGAGTTCTAACAAATTTCTGATGCTATCTTTCCAATCTTGTCTCATATACCATGCCTCTATGACACCCTATCGTCATATTCTCCCTTTCAACATGGGCAGCGTATTGGCAACTTCCAGGATCTCCCAGAATTCCTAGCACCATTGTCATTTTGAAACGCAATCACGACCTAGTCAAGTACTGACAGTCTAGTTCCTGTCTATAGCCCCAGACATGTCAGAGGGAAATTGGCATCTCACTTTGCCAACAGGGACCAGATTCCTAGTGGAGAGGGTGTGTGTGTGTGTGGTCCTTGCCCCTGGAGCATGCCCTGAGATACTGGTGACAGGGGCTCAAGATGGATGGCCAGGGTAACAAGTGATGAGCTGGAGTCACCAGGTTACTACTGGTAACTTACATATTTAGCACTGCAACTGTCTAGCTTCTATCTGGGGAATTGGAGAAATGAAAATTGTATATCAAAAGAGATGTGATTAACTAATAACAAGATGTTATGCAAATGAATATCTGGTATCTTCTTCCTGTCAAACTCACCCGCTTCTTCCAGGTTTCTTGCCAATGTCCACATCATTTAAAATGCTGGGAAAATTCAGCTAGTTGAGTTTCTTTTCTCTTGAAAAAGGCGGAGAAATAAGTGAACGTATCTTTAAAAGTATTATAAAGGTTTTGACAAAGTAGACACAGGGGTTTTCCACTTACAAGGAAACTAAACCAGAATCATTACAAGATACTCACAATGAAAACAAATTGAGAATTCTGAAGAAATTTTCTTCCCTGGAGAACAGGAAGAATAAGAAATCCGCTACTGTAAACAGTGACTGAGATGATCAATACAGATTCAGTTAAGGTGAAGATAAGTAAGTATAAACAGGAGAATGGTGTCGTTAAGTGTGAGACAAAAAAGGAGGGAATCAGTGCTGGGACCACAACTGTTTACAATATATATAAACAAGTTGGAGGACAGAAATAAATTTATTACAGCCAAATTTGTAGACTGCACAAAAAATAGGTGGCAAGTTAGGTGACAAGGGGAATACAAACCGTTTACAGAGAGATATTGATAAGTTAAGAAAGCTGGCAAATGGATTATAAGGTAGGAATCATGAAATTTGTATTTTGTAAGGGAAAACACTTATTTAAACAAAGAAAAAACTGCAACACCAAGGGACTTAGAGGTCCTTGTGCATGAAACACAAAAGGCTAGCACACATGTGCATCAGGTAATCAGGAAGGCTCATGGAATTTTAGCCCTTATGTCAAATGTTTGAAATGCTGGAATCCAGAAGTCTTACTGCAACTTTACAAGGTGCTGGTGAGACCACATCTGGTGTATTGTTAGCAGTTTTGGATCCCTTATCTTAGAAAACATATTATTCAATTGGAGGCAGTTCAGGAAAAGTTCACTAGGATGATCCCCAGTACCTTGAAATTGTCTTATGTGCAAAGGTTTAAAGGGATTAGAGTCACAGAGATGTACAAGACAGAAATAGACCGTTCGGTCCAACCCAACCATGCTGACTAGATATTTTACATTAATCTAGTCCCACTTGCTAGGAGAAACCCTTTCTTTGCGTATACCCACCCAGATACCTTTTAAATGTTTTAATTATACCAGCCTCAGCCCTATCCTGAGTGAAAACGTTGCCCCTTAGGTCCCTTGTTAATCTTTCCCCTCTCACCCTAAATCTATACCTTCTAGTTTTCAACTCCCCTACACCAGGGAAAAGACCGGACTATACACCCTAGCCATGCCCCTCATGATTTTATGAACTTCTGTAAGGTCACCCCTCAGTCTCCGATGCTCCAGGAAAAAAATAACCCTAGCTTCTTCAGCCCCTCCCTCTAACTCAGACCCTACAATCCTGACAACATCATTGTGAATCTTTTTGCCAGGGTTGTAGGGTTTGAGCTATACTATAGATGAGAACTCTACTCATTTGAATTTAAAAGAATGAATGGTGACCTAATTGAAACATGTAAATGCTGGGAGGACATATCTCACAATTAAGGGATGTCAATTTAAGACTGAGAGGAGGAGGAATTTCTTCTGAGGATTTGGAACTCCTTGCTACAGACAGCTGCGGGGGCAAAGTCCTTGCTTTTATTTAAGCTTGAGTTATATTCTTGATCATTAAGGGATTCAAAGATTACAGGTACTGGCAGTGGAGTGGATGTAAGGAACGTTGGATCAGCCACGATCCTATTGAATGGTAGAAAAAACTTGAGGAGCCAAGTGGACTTCTTATTTCTTATGGTCTTAAAGTCAGAGTGTAGTTTAAACATTAAAATGAACTGGTTGGTATTTTTCTGTCATCTATTCTGTGTAAATGTAATTCAGTCTCTGATCTATGACCAATGTAGAATGCATTACAGACAGTGATAAAATAAATTCCAAGAATAAATGCAAACAAATATATTTTGATTTGGAATGCAATAAAAGGATCATGAACTAGAAAGGATACGAGTTTGAGGAAGACATTTAGAAGGTAAATGAATGTTCACAAACTCAACCCTGAACTTCAGTCCAATGAAGTGCATAAGTGAATAGAGAAATGGATAAAGTAGGTGCGTCAACGTATACCATTGTGGTGAAACATCTCAGAGTATGTTATGCACCAGGTGGGCCACTGTGTCAAGAATTAGCAAAGTTTAAGGTTGCTGAAAATGAAAAAAAAACAGGAATAGTCAAAATAAAGTTGCAAGGGAAGAAAGGGGATCAAGATGCTTACTCAGGAGGTTACGCATGAGATGATAAAGTCTTGAAATCTTGTTCCAGAAAGCAGAAATTTGAAGGGAAGATGAACAAATATTTGCTTAATAATTATTATTTCAGTAATCCTGTGATAAGCATTTTTCTTAATGTTATTATCAGGGCCATTAGGATCAATTTGTGACATATCTGTCCTCGACTTATTGTTCAGTTACCTACAAATGCACTTAAACTTACTACTATTTCCAAAGTTAAACATAGAGAAAAATGTGAAAATTTTTTATCTTTACATGCAAGTTTCATACCTTTTAAATTTAGAGGGTGATTCATCTTCAGGTGCTTGCTGTGTTGGCTCCACTTCTAAAGTCGTCTCTGACTGGAGGTCACTGATAACATTTTAAAAATTAATAATATCAATTTGTGTTGAAATACATGTTTAATCATGAGATAAAAGTAAATATACTTACATTACATCATAAAAACAAAAGACATAGGATCAGAAGTAGCCATTTCAGCTCACGAAGTATATTCCACCTTCAATGAAATCATGGCTGATCTGATAATCCTTGACTCTACTTTCCTGTCTTTTCCCCAAACCATTGATACCTTTACTGATTAAAAATCTATCTCTGCCTTGAATATGCCATATACCATATCACTGTGCCTCAGTATACGTGACAATCAATTCAATTCCTCACCAATTGACTACCCACCTATTTGCATCATCTGCAAACATAGCTATAGTAGATTTGTTTTCCTCATCGAAGTCATTAGTATATGTTGTAAATATTTTTGGCCTCAGCACTGGTCCCTGTGGCACATCAGTAGTTACAGTTTGCCATTCTGAAAATGGCTCCTTTAATCCAACTCGTCTTCATTAGTTAGCCAATCCTCTATCCATGCTAATTTACGTCTTTCAACATAGTCAGGTCTTATCTTATTAAGTAGCCAAATGTGTGGTACCTTATCAAGCATCCTCTGAAGATCCTACTTCCTTTGTCTATTCGACTTGTGATCTTCTTAAAATTTCTAGTAAATTTGTTAGGCATGATTTCCCCTTATGAAGCCATGCTGACTATGCTGGATCATATTAAGCATTCCTAAAGTACATCTTTTGGAACAGACATTAACATTTTCCCAATATCAGACATTAAGCTAACTGGTCTATATTTAAATTTTTTTTTGTCTTTCCCTTATCTCCTGATGAGTGTATATCTAGTCAAGTTAACCTATTTCAGGGTCAAGCTGCAGTTTGCCACAGAACTGAAAGACAGCAGTTGCAGTCAGAGTTCTAGGAAACATCTACAGCCCAAATAGGTCTCTCTCTCACCGTCTTGAAGATAAATAACACTCAAAACCTCGAAAAGCAATTCAACTCACTCAGTGGTTAGCACTGCTGCCTCGCAGCGCCAGAGACCCGGGTTCAATTCCCGCCTCAGGTGACTGACTGTGTGGAGTTTGCACGTTCTCCCCGTGTCTGCGTGGGTTTCCTCCGGGTGCTCCGGTTTCCTCCCACAGTCCAAAGATGTGCAGGTTAGGTGAATTGGCCATGTTAAATTGTCCGTAGTGTTAGGTAAGGGGTAAATGTAGGGGTATGGGTGGTTTGCGCTTCGGCGGGTCGGTGTGGACTTGTTGGGCCGAAGGGCCTGTTTCCACACTGTAAAGTAATCTAATCTAAAAAAAAAACATGTCCTACTGACAGGCTACAAAACCAAGGTTCACCATGGTTGATACCAAAAACCTAAAGAACCTAAAGGCACTTCATTCTCAACTCTTGAGCCACAGAAATTGTTCCTTTCTGCCTATGTTTCACACCCACATTTTTGCAGATTTCTGTCTTGTCTGCATATGTGTTCTATTTGTGCATGAATGTGCGCATTGGGATTTCAAGGAGGTTTGGTTAAGTTTGCGAATTACCAATTAACCCTGTTTTTCTACTGTTAAAAAGAATAAGTTTGCTTATAGAGAATAAGTTTTGTTTCTATATTTATTAATGAACCTGGCTGTGTTTCTTTTCTCTTAAATGGTGGTCACAGCAAGCAAATTCAACAATATAGTGATTAACTGGTTATTTATACATTTGTGACGGCTTGAAGAAATTTGGTTTTTGACTTCAAGCACACCCTTCCCATTAGGGTTGTGACACATCGCAGAAAGAATTTTCAGATCTGTGTGTTTTCAGTAATTAATTTTCAGAACTTCTGGTCTTCAGCCACCTTTAAGTACTCACTGCCAGTTGTACGGGTACCTCTATTTTTAGGTTGAACGGTATCTCAACTACATGCTCTTTAATTTTGACTTAGGCAACATCTTGCTCATCATTGAAGACAAGCACAAAATATACATTCAGTACCAAAGGAAGATTGTCTTCCCATACGCACAAGTCTCTTTTTGTTCCTCTTAGCCTCACCTATTGTCTTACAAGTTTTTAAATTATTAAAGAAGACTTGTGGATTTCAAGTATGAAATGACTCAAGTGGATGAAGTGAAAACAAATGAAAATTTATCACAATTTCATAGCATTTAGATTAACTAAGAAAAGAAATAAGTTCCAATTTGGAGCAAATATACTTAAATGGAGGAGCATTCAGGTGAGAAAGTTGAAGATCTAGTTACAATTTACCCAAGACCACTTGCCGCAATAGCATGGATCTTGCAGCTGCTCCTGGGATTGCAGGCTTAAAAATTTATTATAGAATTATGACAGTTACTACAATTATATTTCATTAATAAGATGTTTATTCATTTTGTTTCTTTAACATTAAGAAACAAAACAAAAAATTCATGATTTCTTTTTAAACTGACTTTCTTTACGAGATTTTCAAAGACCTACAGTCAATGGTTGAATTTTTTTTTATTCTAAATTTAGAAGCTTTAAAAAAAAAGACCCTTTTAAAGGAAGTCTTCTTTTTACTATGCAAGAGTTTTTTTTGAAAAGCCCAAAGTTTTGTTTTTTAAATATGGAATTGTGGTTTCATTTTGGAGAGTCCTACACGTGGTTGGCTTTGGAGAAGTTTTTTTATATATTTGAGGAATTTTTTGAAGAGGTGTCATTTTAATTCAGTTAATCAGCTAAGTGGTCAATTTTATTTAAACTTTATATGTTTGATATTGTTTTGTTTTTGCATTTTAACATTACTTTCTGTTGGCAATGAAAGGTAGTTTATTTTATACACAAGGTGTTATTGAAAGTTGGTTTTTTAGGCTTAATGTTATTAAGGTAGATACAAGGTACAGTGTGAGATGGCTAGTAGACTTAGAAAAGTGATTCCACAGCAGGATCAGTCATAGATGGGTGACTGACTGACAGGAAAGGTAAGTAGTTAGTTCAAAAGTCTTCACTGTTTATTCTTCTATGAATAGATATTCAGTGTTTGGTATTGTTGAAAGCGATATTCTCCCTGAGGGAAATAAAAGGACCACTCATTTATTGGAAACCAGAAATCATTGTTATGTTAGATAGCATTTGACACAATTTAAATAGAATAATTGTTACAGCGTACTCTCCTGACGGGCACAGACAAGAGATTCTGCAGCAGAGCAAGTTAATTAGAAAAGAAAGACAAGAGAGATTCAGAGTACATAATAACTTTAAAGAGCTAAATTGCATTTATTTCAATGCAAGGCATCTTGCAGATAAGGCTGATGAACTCAGGGCATGTTTGGAAACATGGGATTTGGATGTAGGATGTTATGTTGCTAGCATTAAGGATGTCTCTAAACTATTCAAGCATATTATTAAAGGCAAGATTGAGAAGCTGGAACTCATTGGAAATGTTGGTAGAAATAATGTTTTATGACAGATTCCTCCCAGATTGTCTCAACGCTTTCTATGCTTGCTTTGAGCAGAATTTTGGCGGAGAGGTAACACCCATTTCAACAAGTCCTGACAAACTTATCCCAACAGTCACTGCATCAGAGGTCAGATTAGTTTTCCTTCGTGTGAATCCAAGGAAAGTGATGGGACCAGGCGAGTACCAGGCCATGCACTCACAGCATGCGCAGACCAACTGGCAGAGGTCTTCTCGGACATCTTCAACCTCTCCCAGCAGCAGGTCACTGTCCCTGCCTGTTTCAAGAGGGCCAACATCATTTCTGTGCCTAAGAAGGCTCATGCAGCATGTCTCAATGACTACTGCCGAGTGGCCCTAACTTCAGTGGTCATGAAGTGCTTTGAAAGGCTGGTCATGGCATTAATCACCTCCAGCCACCCCAAAACTCTTGACCCACTCCAATTTGCCTATCGGACCAACAGATCCACATCAGATGCCATATCACTTGCCCTTCACTCCTCCCAAGAATATCTTGACACCAAGAATAGCTACATAAGAATCCTACTTGTTGACTACAGTTTGGCCTTCAACACTATTATCCCCTCGAGACTGATTACTAAACTTAGTGATCTCAGACGAAGCCCCAATCTGCAACTGGATCCTCAATTTCCTGACCCACAGATCACAGTGAAGATTGGGGACAATATTTCACCCTCACTAACACAACACTGGAGCTCCCCCCAGAGGTGCAAACTCAGCCCCCTTCTGCACTCACTGTATAACCATGACTAAGTCACCAAATACCAGACTAATGCCATTTACAAATACGCTGATGACACCACCATCGTCGGTCAAATCTCAGATGGCAACAAAACAGACTACAGACGGGTGGTGGAAGACCTGGAAAAATGGTACACCAAGAACAACCTAGCTCTCAATAGCAGCAAAACCAAGGAACTCATTATTGACTTTCTTGTTACTCATGCCCCCCACCACATTAACAGCACAGAGGTGGAACGAGTGGAGAGTGTCAAGCTCCTGGGAGTGGTCATCCACAACAAGCTTTCTTGGACTCTTCATGTAGATGCACTGGTTACAAAGGCCCAACATCTCTTCTTCGTCAGGCAGCTGAGGAAATTTGGCATGACGGCGAATACTCTTGCCAACTTTTATAGGTGCACCATCAAGAGCATTCTGTCTGGATGTATCACTGATAGTATGGCAACCGTGCCATTTAAGATCAGAGAGTGGTGAACTCAGCCCGGACAATCACAAAGGCCAACCTCCCATTTATAGAATCCATCTATCAGGCCCGCTGTCAAGGAAAGCCCGCCAGCATTCTCAAAGGTCCATCCCATCCTGGCAATGCTTTTTGACAACCACTACCATCAGGGAGAAGGTACAGAAGCCTGAACACACGCACCAGCCAGCTTCGTAACAGTTTCTACCCTACTGCTGTTAGAATACTGAATGGACTCTCAAACTCTTAACATTTGCCTGTACCTGTGTTTTTGTTTTTGCTGCTGCTTACCTATTATTTACTATCTATGCTACTTAACCATGTGATCTGCCTGTATTGCTCGCAAGACAAAGCTTTTCACTGTGCCTCGGTACACATGACAATGAATTCAATTCAATTTTAGGGAAAATATTAAAGCTTTACAGAGTGAATTTAAGAGGTTAGGTACAAGATTAAAAAATATAACCTTAAAAGTAGTAATCTCTGGTGTACTCCCAAAGCCAAACTTGAACAAGGGAAGGAACAAAAGGATAAAGGAAATAAATCAATGACTGAAGTAGTGGTGCTATTGTGTCGGGATTCAGGTTTTTGGACAATTGGAATTTCTTCTGGGTCAGAAAAGACATGTTCAAAAAGATAGGGTTTATCCTGAACTATAAAGGGCCAATATCTTCACAGGGAGATTTGCTGGTTCCATCAAGGGAGATTTTATACTGCTAAAGTTGGGGTGCTGGAATTCTAAGTTGCAATGCAAATAGAAAGATTGAGGAGGAAGGTTCTGAATGTGAACAGAGTAAGTTAATTTGAAAAGAAAGACAAGAAAGATTCAGTACATTTAGTAACTCTAAAGAATTAAATTGCATTTAGTTCAATGCAAGGAGTCTTGCAGATAAGGCTGATGAACTTAGGGCATGTTTGGAAATATGGAATTGGGATGTCACAGCTATTACAGAAACTTGGCTGAGAGATAGACCTGCTGCGCTTTTCCAGCCATACATTTTCAGCTCTGATCTCCAGCATCTGCAGTCCTCACTTTCTCCTGAGAGATAGAAAGGTCTGGCAGCTCAATGTTCCAGGTTTTAGAAGGATAGAAAAGGAGGCAAGAGAGGAGCAGTAGAGGCATTTTGATCAAAGAATATACTGCCGCTGAAGATATTTCTGAAAAATTGTCCAGTGAAAATATATGGGTAGAAATTAGAAATAAGAAAAGGAAAGATCACCTTGATAGGATTGCACTTATAGACTCCCAAATAGTCAGAGGAAAATTGAGAAACAATTATGTAGTGAGATCTCAGAAATATGTAAGCATAATAAGGTTGTAATAACGGGGGCTTTTAATTTTCCAAACATTAACACAATGGTAGAGCCCCAGTCAAAGATTTAGATGGTGAAAAATTTATCAAATGAGTTCAGGACAATTTTCTTTATTAATATGTGGACACTCCTCCTATAGGAGGAGCAAAAACGGATCTTTTGAGCACTAACACAGGGCTAATGACTGAGTAAAGGTAGGGGAACACTTTGGGTCTAGCGATCATAATTCTATTAGTTTAAAAATGGTTATGGAAAAGGATAAGCCTTCCACAAAAGTTGAAGTTTTAAACTGGAGTAAGGTAAATTTAATTGGTATGAAACAAGAACTTTCAAAAGTTGATTGAAAAGACCGGTTGCAGGTAAAACAACATTTGAGAAGTGGGAGGCTTTCAAGGTTGTGATGAATAGACTTCAAAAGGTATTATGTTACTGTTAGAGTGAAGGGTAAGGCTTGGCAAGATTAACGAACAATGGATGACCATAAGACATAGGAGCAGGAAATAGGCCGTTCAGCCCATCGAGTCCGCACTGCCATTCAATCATGGCTGATTAATTTCTCAACCCCATTCTTCCGCTTTCTCCATGTAACCCTTGATCCCCTTGACAATCAAGAACCTATCTCCATCATACTCAATGACCTGGGGCCGCCACAGCCTTCTGTGGCAATGAATCCCATACATTCGTCACTCTCTGGCTGAAGAAGTTTCTCCTTATCTCGTTCTTATCTTCCCTTTCCAATAAGGCTGTGCCCTCGGGTCCTAGTCTCCCCTACCAATGGAAACATCTTCCCAACATCCACTCTGTCCAGGCTATTCAGTATTCTGTAAGTTTCAATTAGATCCCCCCTCATCCTTCTAAACTCCATCGAGTATAAAACCAGTGCCCTCAAACGTTCCTCGTATGATAAGCATTTCATTCCTGGGACCATTCTTGTGAATCTCCTCTGAACATGCTCCAGGGCGAGTACATCCTTCCTGAGATATGGGGCCCAAAACAGCACACACTACTCCAAATGTGATCTGACCAGAGCCCTATAGAGCACAGCCCTACTTTTATATTCAAGTTCTCTCAAAATAAATGCCATCAATGTATTTGCCTTCCTAACTACTAACTCAACCTGCAAGCTTACCTTGAGAGAATCATGGACTAGAACTCTCAAGTCTCTTTACACTTTAGACTTCTGAATTTTCTCCCCATTTACAAAATAGTCCATGTCTCTATTCTTACTACCAAAGTACATGATCTCACACTCTCCTACGTTGTACTCCATCTGTCATTTCTTTGCCTACTCACCTAACCTGTCCAAATCGTTCTGCAGCTTTCCCACCTCCTCAATATTAACCTGTCCTTCTACCTGTGTATCATGTGCAAACTTACTCAGAATGCTCTCAGTTCCTTCATCGAGATCGCTAAATGTATAAAGTGAAAAGTTGTGATCCGAACACTGAGCCTTACGAAACACCACTTGTCACCAGCTGCCATCCTGAGAAAGATCTTTCTTCCAACTCTTATTTCTGCCAGACAGTCAAGCTTCTATCCATGCGAGCACCTTCCCTCTAATTCCATGAGCCCTTATCTTACTCAGTAGCCTTCTGTGCGGCACCTTGTCAAAGGCCTTCTTGAAGTCCAGATAGATTATATCCGTTGGCTCTCCTTGGTCTAACATGCTCATTAGTTCCTCAAAGAATTCTAGCAATTTGTAAGGCAGGACATCCCATTGATGAAACTACACTGACTTTGCCCTATTTTACCAAGCATTCAGAAATCTCATCCTTCACAATTGACTTCAGGATCTTACTCATGACCATGGTTAGGCTAATTGGTCTGGAATTTTGCATCTTTTGCCTTACTCCTTTACAAAGATATTGAAGTTCTAGTCAAGAATAAAAGAGAATCTTATTCTAAGTTTGCTCGCCGAGCTGAAAGGTTTGTTTTCAGATATTCGTCACCATACCGGGTAACATCATCAGTGACAAAATTAGAATAGTGCTGGAAAAGCACAGCAGGTCAGACAGCATACAAGGAGCAGGAAAATCAATGTTTCGGTCAGAAGCCCTTCATCAGGAATGCCCCTCATTCCTGAAGAAGAGCTCCTGCCCGAAACGTCGATTTTCCTGCTCCTCGGATGCTGCATGATCTGCTGTGATTTTCCAGCATCACTCTAATCTTGACTCTAATCTCCAGCATCTGCAGTACTCACTTTCACCTAACATCATCAGTGAGCCTCCGATGAAGCACTGGTGTTACATCCCACTTTCTATTTAAGTGTTTTGATTTCTTAAGGCAGGTGATATCATTTCCAGTTTCTTTTTCCCCCTCAGAGAATGCTAGATGGGGGTCCATATCGATGTCTTTATTGATGGAGTTCCATTTAGAATGCCAGACGTGTCTCTGTTTAGCTTGTCCTATGATGGATGTGTTGTCCCAGTCAAAGTGGTGTCCTTCCTTGTCTGTATATAAGGACACTAGTGATAGTGGGTCATGTCCTTTGGTTACTAGTTGGTGTTCATGTATCCTGGTGGCTAGTCTTCTGCTTGTTTGTCTGATGCAGTGTTTGTTACAGTCTTTGCATGGTATTTTTTAAAACATTTGTTTTGCTAGTTGTTGTATAGGGTCCTTTAAGTTCATTAGCCACTGTTTAAGTCTGTTGGTAGGTTTGTGGGCTACTATGATGCCAAAGGGTCTGAGTAGTCTGGAAGTCATTTCTGATATGTCTTTTATGTAAGTTAATGCTATATAGTTTTTGGTTGCATTGTGTCTGCTTGCTTGGGTTTGTTTCTGGGGAATCATCAGACTCTGTTTATTGAGTACCTGTTCTTCCTGAATATGCTGTATAGATATTTTTCTTCAGCTGTTTGTAGTCCCTGGAGTGTGTCGTGGCTTATTGAAGCGATGTTTGTGTGTTTGGGGTGATTGCTCCTGTAGTTAAGTATTTGATCTGTATGTGTTGTTTTTCTGTAGACACTGGTTTTAAGTTCTCCATTAACTGTTCGTTCTACTGTAACTTTTAGGAATGGGAATCTGTTGTCATTCTACTCCTCTTTGTAAATTTTATACCAGTAAGGATATTGTTGATGGTGTTGTAGGTTTCTTCTAATTTGTTCTGTTTTGTAATCACGAAGGTGTCATCCACGCAGCAGACCCAGTTTGGGTTGGATACTTGTGAGGGCTGTTTGTTCGAGTCTCTGTATTCCTGCTTCTGCTAGGAACCCTGATTTTGGTGATCCCACAGATGTTCCATTGATTTGTTTGTAGGTCCT
>NC_057711.1:82707065-82759988 GCF_004010195.1 Chiloscyllium plagiosum | reverse complement strand
GAAAGTTACCAAGCAGAGTAATGAGGCTAGAGCAGTAGACGTTGTTTACATGGACCTTCGTAAAGCCTTCGACAAGGTTCCAATTCTTAGACTATTTAGTAAAGTTAAGTAACATAGAATTCAGGGTAAGCCGATTGGATAGATAATTGGCCTAACGGCAGAGACAGAGTGATGGTGCAGGATTGTTTTTCGGACTGGAGGCCTGTCACCAGCGGTGTTCCACAGGGTTTGATTCTGGGTCGTCTTTGGTTTGGCACTTACATAAATGATTTGGATGAGAATATAAAAGGCACAGTTAGTAAGCTTACAGACGACACCAAAATTAATGGCACAGGAGACAGTGAAGAAGGTTTTCTAAGACTACAAAGGAATCTTGATCAAATGGGTTAGAAGGGCAGAAACTTGGCAAATGGAGTTCAATCTGGATAAATACTAGGTATTGCACTTTGCTACAACAAACAAGGGTAGGACTTACATAATTAATGGGAGAAAGTGAGGACTGCCGATGCTGGAGATGAGAGTCAAAAATTGTGGCACTGGAAAAGCACAACAGGTCAGGCAGCATCCAAGGAGCAGAAGAGTCGATGTTTTGCACATAAAGCTTTCATCAAGATTGGGCTTATGCCTGAAACGTTGACTCTGCTGCTCCTCAGATGCTGCCTGACCTGACCTGCTGTGCTTTTCCAGCGCAACATTTTTCATCTCTGATCTCCAGCATCTGCAGTCCTCATTTTCTCCTTGGGTAGTGCTATAGAACAGAGGGGCGTAGAGGTTCAGGTATATAATTCCTTGAAGTTTCCTTCACATATCGACAGGATGGTTAAAAATGTATTAAGCAAGCTTGCCTTCATTGCTCAATCCTTTGAGTATAGGAGTTAGGAAGTCATATTGAGGTTGTATAGGACATTAGTGAGGCGTCTTCAGGCGTACTGTGTCCAGTTCTGGCAACCAGTTATAGGAAGATTATTATTAAGCTGGAAAGAGTTCAAAGAAGAGTTCTGGACTCCCCGATCCCAGGGAAAAGACTTTGCCTATTTACCCTATCCATGCCCCTCATAATTTTGTAACCTCTATAAGGTCAGCCCGCAGCCTCTGACGCTCCAGGGAAAACAGCCCCAGCCTGTTCAGCCTCTCCCTATCACTCAAATCCTCCAACCCTGGCAACATCCTTGTAAATCTTTTCTGAACCCTTTCAAGTTTCACAACATCTTTCCGATAAGGAGACCAGAATTGCACGCAATATTCTAACAGTGGCCTAACCAATGTCCTGTACAGCTGCAACATGACCTCCCAACTCCTGTACTCAATACTTTGACCAATAAAGGAAAGCATACCAAACACCCTCTTCACTATCCTATCTACCTGCGACTCTACTTTCAAGGAGCTATGAACCTGCACTCCAAGGTCTCTTTGGAATCGATAGATAAAGCTAATTAGGAGCAGTTAGTACTGGAGCAAAATTTTCAGTACTCTTATTGTTAAGGCCCATAGCCTTTGCAGTATTTTGGGACTTTAGCTTTGCTTTGACATCATATGAAGTGAATTGAATTGGCTGAAACTTGGCACATGTGATACTACAGTCTTCAGGGGGAAATCAAAATTGATCATCCATTTGACACTTCTGGCTGAAGGTAGTTCCAAATGCTTCTTTTATGTTTTCTGCATTGAACTCTAATTGACTTCCCTAGCTCTAAAGATAGGGATTCTTGTGGAGTCTTCTCCTGTCAATTGCTAAATTTCCCATCAATATTCACTGTTGCACGTGGCAGGCTTGCAGAGTTTAGATCTAATCTATTGCATTGGGATCTCTCTATTGCAACCAGTTCGACTTTTGGTATTCAAGTAGTCCTGTGTTGTAGCTTCACCAAATGGACACATTGTTCACAGGTGTCTACAGCAGCTCCCAGGATGCCCTCCTGCACTCTTCATTAAACCAGGGTTGATCCTGCAGATTAATGGTAATAGTGGAGGACATACAGGCCTCAAGGTAACAGACTGCATTTAATACAATGCTGTTGCTGAAGGCACACAGTGCCTCATGAATGCCTAGTTTTGAGTTATTGATCTGTTCAAAATCTATCCCATTTTGCAGGTTGGTGCTACCAGCAATCACAACGAAAAATACTCTCAAGAAAAAGTGGGAATTTTATCACAAGGACTGTGCTAAAGGATACGATTACAAATAAATGCATCGCAACAGATAGATTATTGAATACGTTGTCAAGTTGGTTTCTTGCTGATGATGCTGCCTCACCACCAAATGCAGCACCAAGTCTAGTAGTTATGCCCTTTAAAACATAGCTAACTAGTTAGTAGTGGTGCTACTGAACCACCATTCTTGGTGGGCATTGGAGTTCCCTAACCAGAATACAGACTGTACGCTCACCACCTCAATGCTTCTTCCAATTGGTGTAGAAAATAATGTAGAGATTCATCATCAATTCAAATGAAGCTTGATGATGTTATTTTTCAGAAACAGTATATTATCTGAAATAATACTTTCAAAAGATTTACAAATCAAATCTGAAGAAATATCAATACCTTTCTGAAGCAATCTGTGCATCTCCTGTGTCCAACTCCTCTTCACTTTCAGCCTCAACATAAATAGAGTTTAAATTAGTAACAAAAAAGGTAACTTTCATAGGTTTCAAAGTAAAATTCAATAAATTACTTATAATGAAACAAATTATAATAAGCATTGTGCTTTGAGTCTCTGTGTGCAAATTTTATCAAAGCAATAAATAATTGCTTGGTGGTACAGAACTTTAACTATTGCTAAAGAGAACAAGTAGGTGAATCTTTTCATCTTGCATTTGTCAGGATGAGGAATCTTTGCTCAAGTCAGGTTCTTCCCGTTCAAGACGACAAGCTTCAACTACTTGTTTCATTTTGAACTGGAAAAAACTGACGAGAGCAAAGATTCCTCATTCTGATGAATGCAAGAGGAAAAGCTTCAACTTCATGCTTCCCTTTAGCAATGTTTCAGGTAAGAAATATAAACTGTGCTTTCAACTTTAATGATTTATTTATTTGCATTGACCTTAGAAATTGAAAAAGTATCAATTTGAATTGTCTAAACAAACACAATTCAAACTGTCTTTATATAAGTCAACATTTTTTTGCCCTGCTTCAAAAATGATTTTTAGACACAAGAAATAGGAGCAGGAGCAGACTAAATGAACTGGTGTAGCTTGCTCTATCCTTACAAAATAATGATAAACACACACGAAATTCAAACTCAACCAGGTGAATCACTGAGTAGAATGCCTTTTCCTGCCCAATATCTGAATAACTTACAGCAGTCTGAAGAAATGTGAAAAATGGTTTACAATACAACCGCCAAGCAGACATATTAAACAGCAATTGGCAAATTGCACTGAATACAATCACATTCAAAACTGATTATTATCCACAGCAAATCTATCAACTTGTTTAAATTCTCTACCCTGCTAATTTTGGCGAAATCCCTTTTGAAACATCACTAAAGAATGACTGAAAAAAAATCCACTAATGTTTGACCCATTTTTTCCAATTCTTGCATTAAGCTTAAGAATGCTGCAGTCATAATTCCACAACTAGTTTCCCAGTCTTACATAAATTATCAACCTGGCTTCATTTTCCAAAATATTCTGTGTCAGGAAATACACTGATTCAGAAACCAGCCCTAGACTCACTGAATAATAAATAACTGTCTTTCAGTTGAAATACCTACTTTTAATCCAAAAAAGACAAATCACTTTTTTTAATAGCTTACATTACTGGGAGCTGTTAAGGGATGTGGGCATCTGGGTACACAGTAAAGTAGGGAATAGATACAAAAAGCAATCAAAAAGACTGATACAATGTTGATTTTTACATTAGGAAAATGGAATACAAAGGAAATTATGTTGCACACCATTTGTACAGCATCTTGATTAGACTACATTTGTGGTACTGCTTTCAACAACAAACACTGGCCTTGGAGGTAGTGCAGAGCAAAATCTCATGTGAGGGTTTGAAAGTGCAATTTATGAAGATAACTTTTATGAATGTGAGTGTACTCCCTCAATTTAGACAACTATTTCTACCCTCTGATCTACACTATCAGTTTAACAACATCTTAACAATGTTATACACACTTATGAAAAATTTCAATCCATGTTTTCTAATCCTTCCATGTCATTGCCACTCACCAACTCAGAGTCCTCCATAAAGTCTCGGCTCTTGAGTATCCACTACTTTGCTCCACCATTAATGGTCATAACTTCAAGCCTCTCTTTTTCTCTATCCTTACTTAAGAGGTGCCTCAAAACCACTTTTTTGGTCATTTTTTGAATATATACTTATGCATCTCATTGTCAAATTGATTGATAACACTCCTGTATTATTACCAATGTTTTATTACATTAAAGATAAGTTATCTAATCAAATATTTACAAACTTATGGGACATATGGGGAAATATAAAGAAACTGGTGGAAAAAAATTCTTAAAATCAAGCAAGGCCATATTTTTCCTCCTAATCTGAAACTTTCACTCAAAACGTTTTGATTGCTAAAACTATTGAAATCCCATGACTGGAATTGATGGATTTTTGGTTGTTAAGGATGTCAAGAGATATAAAGAAACAGCAGGCAAAATTAAATTGATTAGCCATAATGTGACTGAATAGAATTTTTGATGGGTTGAATTGCCTACTTCTATTTGGGAGATTAACGAGTTGTCACATTGCTCCAATTTTAATGCACAATCAATCGTCTAATTCCCTTTCCTACCATATTGTGCTGCCTGCAGGCTAACACCTTTTTGGGACAAAGTTTAAAAAAAATCACACAGCACCAGGTTATACTCCAACAGGTTTATTTGGAAGCACACCTCAACCACTTGATGAAAGAGCAGCGCTCTGACAGTTAGTGCTTCCAAATAAATCTGCTGGACTGTAATCTAGTGTTGTGTAATGTTTAACTTTGTACACCCCAGTCCAACACTGGCCCCTCCACATCATGGACTTTTTGGAACGTATCCACAACTTAAAAATATTTGTTCTTACTGGAGAGTGATCTGAAGTACTCTGAAAGTACTCTGAAAGAATGTCAATGTCAGTGTTTGTAAGATAACTAATCAATCTATAAACTCCCTTATGTCTTCCATACTAAACATCATAAATGCTGTTCTTTTCTTAAGTGACACTTCAGACAATTCATTGATTTAAACTTTTTTTAGTTTAATTTCACAGCTAATGGAAATTAACATTGAACCCGATGGTGAAAATGCTATAGAAAGAAATATCAGTAGGACAGCCCAGCAAACCATTTGTTGCTGACGCCTATAAACCTGCTTGGCGGTAGGTGCCAAGTAAATGGATTTGAACAGTTCCTGGCATTAATCAGCCGAACGTGGAGCAAATTAAACTCAACAGACTGAGGTTTCAACAACTGCTACCAACTCGCAACAACACGCACTCGCAGCTCGAAGTTTCGTTCTATTAACTCTTTGGATAAGAGCCGTGTTATTGCAGACACAGACTGAACGTAAAGGAAATTAACCCCATGTGAACCCCGCAAGCAATAAAAGCAGGTTTCTCCGCTCATCAGAAACATAAACTTTGTTTCTCTCTCTAGAGAAAACCACCAAGAGCCGGGTTACCCTGGACATTATAAAAGGGCATGAAACTGAAGAATCATTTATGGTCTTGTCCTATTTGTGCAGAGGTAGAGGCTCACCGCCACTTTATTCGCCATTTTCAACCGTTCACCGCTAATCTTGTGGTTTCTAGAAATTTCCAGGAGCGCGTGCGGACAGTGATGTCACCACCATCCCAACCTGAGCATCCACTGAATCGGAGATAAGGGCAGGCTAATGGGTAGTTTCAGAAATCCCTCAGACGTAATACAGTACAGTACAGGGTATTGTGACGCTCCGACACTTCTGCGTGTAGGAGTAGGCGGGCCTAATAACCCGAGCCGCGTGGTGGGCGGGGCCAACTGTCCCTGCCAGGCGGTGGGCGGGGCTTACATCTTGAGCCCGTTGATTTGTGGTGCTGGAAAAGCACAGTAGGTCAGGTAACATCCGAGGAGCAGGAAAATCGACGTTTCGGGCAGGAGCCCTTCATCAGGGAAAAAAAATCACTCCTGCCCAAAACGTCGATTTTCCTGTGCCTCGGATATTACCTGACCTACTGTGCTTTTCCAGCATCACTCTAATCTTGACTCTGATCTCCAGTATCTGCAGTACTCACTTTCGCCTGTTGATTTGTGTCTCGACCTTGCTCACTGATTAACCTTGCAGAGGCCTTTGGAGTAAGAGATTCACAACCCTTCGAGAATGTAGACATTATTCCCATCTCAATCTGAAATGATTTTCCGTTATTCTGAAATTGTTTCCTCTTGTTTTCAACTAATTATTCCAGGTGAAAGATGATATCTAACCTACACTGTCAGCCCTGTACGAAGTTCCTAAGTTTCAATGAAGTCACCTTTCATTTTCTAATTTGGAGATGCCAGTGTTGGACTGGGATGTACAAAGTTAAAAATCACACAACACCAGGTTATAGTCCAACAGGTTTAATTAAAAGCACTAGCTTTCAGAGCGCTGCTCCTTCATCAGGTTGTTGCCCAGGAGCACTCCGAAAGCTAGTGCTTCCAATTAAACCTGTTGGACTATAACCTGGAGTTGTGTGATTTTTAACTTTGATTTCTAAACTCTACAGTAAAGCACAGTAGAAAGGACTTTGATACATTGAGCCAGTCCCAGCTCCTAGAACAATCTAATTAATCCCACTTCCCCGTTCTTTCCCCATATTATTGTAAACTTTGTAAACTATTCTCCCTTAAATGTTTTGAAAACTGATAACGAATCTACCCAAGAAAAGACAGTGCATTAAAATCCTGATGAGGAGGTGCCAGTGTTGGACTGGGGTGGACAAAATCCTAACCACCCACTGCCCTACTCTGTCCACCTCATCAGAGTACTTGTAGACAGTATTTATTTAATCTGGGAAAATTGTAATTTCTCTCAGTTAGTGATAGACAAACTCTCTACTAATGGGAGCTGCACTGTTACTTAATTGTCTGGTTGATCAGAGGTATCAGGAATTAAAGCTAGTATGAACACAGAAGGTTTTATTAACACAAAATATGTCACAAAGTCCAGCTTAATGGGATATTTTTTATTCATTCATAGGATGTGGGTATTCCTAACATTTATTGTCTATCCCTATTTGCCCTTGACAAAGTCAGATCTTCTTGAATTGTTGCAATCATTTTGTTTAGGTACAGCGACAACATTTTTAGGGAGTGAGTTCCAGGTGACACTGAAGGAATGGCAGTATATTTCGAAGTCAGGATGATGGGTGGTTTGGAGTAAAACTTCCCACATTAGTCTTCTATGTATTTGGTATCCTTCTTCTATATATTTGTGGTACAGGTTTGGAGGGTGCATTTAAGTGAATTAGTGAATTTACACAGTGTAGATAGTAACTGCTGCTATTCAGTTCTGAGGATGTGTCACTGGACCCAAAACATTAACTCTGATTTCCCTTAACCAATGCTGCTAGACCTGCTGAGCTTTTCCAGCAACTTCTGTTTTTGACACTGCTGCTATTGTCTGTCAGTGGTGGAAGGAATAAATATTTTTGGATGTGGTGCCAATTAGGTGGGCTGCTCTATCCTGGATAATGTCATGTTTCTTGAGTGTTGTTAAGTGCTGGACTGCATTTATCTAAGCAGATGGGGAGTATTCCCTCAAACTCCTGACCAATACTTTGTAGATGGTGGACAGACTTTGGAGAATTAAGGAAGTGAGTTACTCACTGAAGGGGCTCCTGTTGTTGTTCCTGTATTTTATATGACTAATCTATAAATTGACTTGATGGTAATTGAGGGCAAGTTGTACAGTTGTTCTTCTGCGTTTTGGGCAAAAGCCCTTCATCTTTTGCCTGAAACGTCGATTTTCCTGCTCCTCGGATGCTGCCTGAACTGCTGTGCTTTTCCAGCACCACTCTAATTCAGAATCTGGTTTCCAGCATCTGCAGTCATTGTTTTTACCCAGTTGTTCTTCTGGTCTTTCATGGCACTGAGAAAGGTCTGAATGAGGGAGAAAAAGATAAGCAGGTAGGTGATGGGTTGGTGAGTTTTGAGGGTTTACGTTGAATTGGGAACAGTAGCTTAAAAAAGGTACCAGGGAGATATAAATATTCAATTAATTAGTTAAACTAATATCACTACAAATATTCATTTAGTAATACTTATAAACTTGAAACCATAATTCATCAGCATTAAAAAGAATGAGAATTGATCCAATTGAAATATAAAGATTCTGATGGGGCTTGATAGGGGCACAGGTTAGACACTAAGAGAATATTATCCCTCATAAGGCAAGAGAGATCTAAGGTCAGGGGACATCAAATTAAGAGGGAAATTAAGAGGAATTTTCTCTCTTAGAGGATTATTAACCTTTGAAACTTTATTTCACAGAGAACAGTGAAGAATGGGATGTTGAATATATTCAAGGGTGTATTAGACAGATTCTTTTCCTCCAGCGTGGTGGTGGCAGTAAGTGGAGTTAAACTCACAATCAAATCAGTCATATTGAGGTAGGCTAGAGAGCCAAATAGCTATTCTTGCACTTATTTCTTACATTCTTCCATGAATGTCCCTAATGTGTGAAAGGTCAAAATGTTTTTGTTTTGAACATTTACTTCTAATGCTACATGATGCTCTCTCTTTCTCCTAGGTTTCCCTATATAAGTTAAGAAGATTCAGAATTCAGTGCTCCTATATTTCTTTTCTGTGAGCCACCTCCAAGTCACAGGCTTAAATTGTTTTCACAATCTTAATGTTCCATGTCCCTGTGCTTTATGCTCACCTCAGGATAGTCACTTCAAGGGATACGCAAAGATTCAACCATAGCCCCAACAATTTCTAATTTATGCATTACCTGTCTGTAACACTAACCAGAAATAACTTCTATGCTTATGTTGCCAACACTGAGGTCAACATTACTATCGCCATTCTAAATAGACAAACGGCACTGCACTTGTCTGTCTTCAAATTGTGGGTTAGGGCAGTACATCCCAATGTAATAACAGAAGACCTCTTGCTTAGCTCCCTCAAAAAGAAAGTTGTATTCTAGTCATCTGTTTCAATGCCTTCCCTGGATTCTCATCAGGTCAGACTGTCACAGCAGTAATCCTTCTTGAACTTTGAGCTGAACTTCCAATCCCAAACCCTAAACATCATTAAATCATCCAATTCACTCATACTAAGAAGTCAATTATTAGTTGTTTTAATGCCAAATCTTCTTGGTCAATCAGCAATTCCTCAGGGTCAATGAGGTGAGTGCATATTAGGAAGAACTTCTTCAGTGAAACTGAGAAGCTGAAAAGACTTTGATCAGCTACACTGAAGAATTCCAGCCAATGCTGTTATGAGATTTCTGACCAAAGCACTTCTGTCATGGAACAAAAGCAGAAATTGCTGATGAAACTCATCAGGTCTGACAGTATCTGTGGGAGAAGGCACAGTTACTGTTTCAACTCCAGTGACTCTTCATCAGTTCAGAAACGTGCTGAGTTTTGCCAACATTTTCTGCTTTTGTTTCAGACCTCCAAAATTTGCAATTCTTTGTTTTAGTTTTATTTAACCTATCATCTTAATCAAATTGTTCACAGATGCTATTATACACCACTGGAGCTAGTGGGACTTGAGCCCAAGCCTCCTAGTCCAGGGATAGGGACACAAAAAAGCCTAAAGTTCTTTGTTTTACTTGACTTCTCTCATGTAGTGCTGTCACTGTTTAACAGGTAGCACCAGTTAGACATTGATTATTATGAAGCTGAACCAGTGTATATGTCATCTCAGCTCACCTCAACTCTACTTAAAAGGGAGTCGCAATCAGTAAGCTTTGCATAAGCAGTTGGGCAAGAACACAGCCAGAGTGAGTGAGTTTGTGTTTCTGGGAATTTGGAGCATAGAGGATATTTAATGCAGAGGGGAAGAGGTGACTTTTCCTTTTTTTGGTAGCTTGTAAGTATGATTAGTAATGAAGACTAGGGAATAAGGACCTTAAAGTATTTGATATGAAACATAGAGTCATAGAGTCGTAGAGATGTACAGCATGGAAACAGACTCTTTGGTCCAACCCATCCATGCCGACCAGATATCCTAACCCAACTAGTCCCACCTGCCAGCACCCGGCCCATAAAGAAAGCATACCAAATGGCTCTTCACTATCCTATCTACTGTGACTCCACTTTCAAGGAGCTATGAACCTGCACTCCAAGGTCTCTTTGTTCAGCAACACTCCCTAGGACCTTACCATTAAGTGTATAAGTCCTGCTAAGATTTGCTTTCCCAAAATGAAGCACCTCGCATTTATCTGAATTAAACTCCATCTGCCACTTCTCAGCCCATTGACCCATCTGGTCAAGATCCTGTTGTAATCTGAGGTAACCTTCTTAGCTGCCCACTACACCTCCAATTTTGGTGTCATCTGCAAACTTACTAACTGTACCTCTTATGCTCACGTCCAAATAATTTATGTAAATGACAAAAAGTAGAGGGCCCAGCACTGATCCTTGTGTTACTCCACAGGTCACAGGCCTCCAGTCTGAAAAACAACTCTCCACCACCACCCGCTGTCTTCTACTTTTGAGCCAGTTCTGTATCCAAATGGCTAGTTCTCCCTAAACATCTTCCAAAAGATTTAATTTAAAGGGATAAGTCATGGCAGGAGAATGCAAAGTCCTAGTGTGATCTTCTCGTTCTATGTGGGAAGCCAAGAATATTTCCAGTGCAGAGGCCAACATGTATGCAGGAAGTATCTCCAGCTACAGCTCCTGGAAATCAAGGTTTCTGACTTGGATAGGTGGCTAAGGATACTGTGGAGTATCAGCAAGGTGGAGATTGTTGTGGATAGCACATGAAGAGAGCTGTAGGCTAAGACTCCACAGGCAGGAAGGGAAGTGGTGACCACCATGCAGAGCAAGAGGACTAGGCAAGTAGTGCAGAAATCTCCTGTTGCTATTCCTCTCCAAAACAGATATATCACTTTGGGTGCTGCTAAGGGGAATGGTTTCTCAGGTGAAAACAGCAACAGCCAACTTTGTTACACCATAGTGGCTCTGCTGCATAAGGCCTGAGTAAAATGTGTGAGGATCCATTTGTTATAGAGGATTCATTTGTTAGGGTGTATGGCTTTAAACAAGAAACTCCAAAATTGGTCTTAATGTCATATGCCTCAATGTATGAAACAGTTGCATTAAAGTAGATTAATTAATCATTCAAGTAGAAGAAAACAGCTATGATATAGTCAGGAGTACGGGAACATTACGTGGTGACCAGAGATGGGAATTGAATATCCAGAGGTATTCAGTATTCAGGAAGGACAGACAAAAAGGAACAGACAGTAAAGTTGCATTGTTGGTTAAAGACGGAATTAGTGCAATAGTAAGAAAGCATATAAGCTCCGAAAATGTGGAATCAACACAGCTGAGAAACATCAGGGGGCACAAACACTAGAGTTAGGGTGATAGTGTGGAGACGTTGAAGGAAAGAATTCTAAAACATAAGGGAAAATGAAAGGTGCAACTAATCAACCAGTGAAATAAAGCCTGGCCATTGCTTTACAGACAAGATTGTGACATTGATAAGAATCAAGAGAACTGAGAACTGCTCATTCTACTTTTATGGCTTAGACTTATGATCCAGAATGTTTCTTTTCACTGACTATATTTTCCCCCCAATTGTAGTAACTGCACTGTACATTGTTATTGATTAAATGTGCTTAAAAATGTGCATAAGCCCTTCTTCAGGAATCCCGAAACATCGATTCTCCTGTTCCTTTGATGCTGCCTGATCTGCTGCGCTTTTCCAGCAACACATTTTTAAGCTCTGATCTCCAGCATCTGCAGTCCTCACTTTCTCCTAATTGATTGAATGTGTACTTGGAATACAAGGGGTATCACTTAAGTTTAATAATGGTTTAGTATTTAATAATCCACCTTTCTTCACTTTGTTAAATTATAAGCATTTATAATACAATTTTCCTGTTCATGATCTGGTATATGTTATTTTTGCGTTTTGCAGTCAGCCAGTCAGCAGATAATTTGATTTTTTTTTAATGGTTTAATTGGAATCAGATGCATTTGTCTCAGCTTGTGCAACACTGGGACTTGATTATGAATGCATTCCTCCCGACTGGGTTGTAGCAACAGATATTGAGCAAGGTAGGAACTCGTGGAATGGGTTAACATATTAGCGTAGATAGAAGGCTGACTGGAGAAAATGATGTATGCACAAAAGATCATTTACAGATTGGCAGATTGTGATGAGTGGGGTTGCACAGGGGTCTGTCCCAGGACCTCAACTTTTTAAAATTTATATCAATGACTTGGATGAGGGGATTGAAGCCTTAACATAACAAGAATGCAGATTGATAGAGATTGGTTAAATGGGCAGACAAAAATCTGATAAATGTAGTATAATGTGGGAAAAAGTGAAGTTCTTCACTCTTATCAAGACTAACTGAGATTGTGTATTGGAAATCAAGCCTCACTATTCACAAAATTGTCACAAATATGAAACATTTTACTCAAATTGTCCAGACTAAGTGACTGTGAGTACTGCAGATGCTGGAGATTAGAGCCAAGAGTGTGGTGCTGGAAAAGCACAGCAGGTCAGGCAGCATCCAAGGAGCAAGAAAATCAACATTTCGGGCAAAAGCCCGTTATCAGGAATGAGGCTGGGAGCCTCGGGAGTGGAGAAAAAAGTGGGAGGGGATGGCACTGGGGGCAAGGTAGCTGAGAGTGTAATAGGTGAATGGAGGTCGCGGTAAAGGTAATAGGTTGGAGGGGAGGGTGGAGCGGATAGGTGGGCAGGAAGATGGACAGATTGGATGGGTCATGAGGACAGTGCTGAGCTGGAAGCTTGGAACTGGGGTAAGGTGGGGGGAAGGGGAAATGAGGAAACTGGTGAAATCCATATTGATGCCATGGGGGTTGGAGGATCCCGAGGCAGATGAGGCGTTCTTCCTCCAAGCGTCAGGTGGTAAGGGAGTAGCGATGGAGGAGGTCCAGGATCTGCATGTCCTCAGCAGAGTGGGAGGGGGAGTTAAAAGTGTTCGGCCACGGGATGGTGGGGTTGATTAGTGCAGGTCTCCCCTGCATTTCCACACATGTCATTTACTGTATTTGTTGCTCCCGTTGTGATCTCCTCTACACTGGGAAGGCAGGATGCCTACTCGCAGAGCGCTTCAGAGAAATCTTCAGGACACCCGCACCAACCAACCCCACTGCCCCATGGCCAAACACTTTAACTCTCCCTCACACTTTGCCGAGGACATGCGGGTCATAGGTCTCCTCGATAGCCACTCCCTTACCACCCAATGTCTGGAGGTCAGTTGGAGAAGGCCAAAGTGGGGTCAGGGTGGATGGTTTAAGTAACAAGCGATCAGAAACTTGGGGTCATGCATAGGAAATATATGGTAATCTTCCACAAAGTGGTCACCCAATTTGTGTTTGGTCTCTGCAATGTGGAATATAGGGTACTAAAATAAAAGGTACAAATAAATTATTATTTTGCCTTGAAATTGTGTTTGGTGCCTGAGATACCATATATACTCGAGTATATATGGTACTAAGGAGGGAGGAAAGTTGGTGCATTTTCTGCATTTGCATGTGAAGGTAGTTGAATTGTCGGGAGTGCTGGAGCATTGGCCCACTGTGTCACAGTATAAACATTAATTTCAGAATACTGAAATGAAAGGGGAAGGAGAGGTATATTTGATTGCGGGCTCACAATGAAAATAACATGACCAAAAATTGAAAATAGAGGCCATGGCTGTGGGAGGAAAGAGTGTGAACAGAAGTGTTGAAAATGAAACATGATGAATTGAGGGTCCTGTCAACCATGCTGTAGGGAATTGTCTGTTAAGTAAAAAGTAAACATATCATGAGTACTGGTATAGAAGTAGGCATCGACAGAACAAAAACAAGGAAGGTAAGGAAACTGGCTGAATGGATTGGAGTTCTGACAGGAAGCAAGCCCAGTCACCTTTAGTTACTTCATCAGTGATCTTCCCTTCATCATAAATCAGAGATGGGAGATGGCCATTGTGCAATTATCTGTGTTCTGCGCCATTGGCAAATCCTCAGTTGCTGAAATAATCTCCTTTCATAAGCAGCAAGATCTGGACAACATTCAGGCTTGGACTGATATGTGACAAGTAACAGAGGCAATGGACAATTAGCACCTTCAGCAAGAGATTATCAAATCATCTTGCTTTGAAACTTACCATTACTTCATCCACTACTATCAACATCCTAGGGGCTGCAATTGACCAAAAGCTAAACTGGACCAATAGTATAAATACTGCAGCTGCAAGAGCAGGCCAGAGCAAGGAATTCTGCAGTGTGTAATTTATCTCCTGACTTCGCAAAGGCTCTCCTCCATCTACGAAGGACAAGTCAGGACTGTGATGGATTATTCTCCACTTACCTGGACGAACGCAGTTCCAATAATATTCAAGAAGTTGACACCATCCAGGTTAAAGCAACTTATTTGATTAATTCTCGATCTGTCACCTTCAATATTTACTCTCTCCTTCACCAAAACTCAAAGGCAGTAGTGTATATCATCTACAAGTTGTATTGCAACAGCTATTAAGATTCCCTTAACAGCACATTCCAAAACCATGACTACTTCTACCTAGGAGGACAAGGGAAGAAAAGGCAGGAAGTACCATCATGTGTAACTTCCCTTCCAACCTGACCTGCAACCATATTGTCATTCCTTCACTATTGCTGGGTCAATCCTGAAGCTCCTTTCCCAATAAAAAGACATCTCACCCACACCTTCTCAAAAGTAAGTCTCACTAGCTTATTAGAATTAGAATATCCTTTATTGTCACACGTACTCAAGTATGGAAGTACAGGAGTACAGTGAAAAGTTTATAATGTCGCCCCATATAGGTATCATCATAGTACAAAGTACCGAGGTACAGATCTTAGATACAAAATACAGAAATAAAGGAAAAAAGTTATATTACTTTATAGTTATTCATAGCATAAGTTAGAAAAATAAGGTTAAAGTTAAAAAGATGAGCATTACAATCTTTCAGTAGATCAGCACAGGGTGCTTCCACACATGATCTGCCTGGGCTTCCAAGCCATCTGCACCAGTCCCCAGTCCAACAACCATCCAGTTCGCTCGGGCCTCCAGGCTCACTGGCCATCCCCACTCTGCTCGAGTGTTCAGCCCACTGGCTGTCCCCACATGACTTGGGTCTCCAGCCGTGGTCGATCCCACTCCGTGCAAGCCTCCAGCCCGTTGGCTATCCCTTCTCCGCTTGAGCCTCCATCCCACTAGTTGCCCCGCCCCACATGAGCCATTGCTTATCCAGCAATGCGTACCATAAATGATGAGTTTATTAAAAAGAGTATGGAAAAACAGTCTAAATGGCAATGGGTATATAATTACTTCTTGTTGATCAGCCATCCTCAGAAATGGAAACTGAGAAGTTGAAGGAAGGAAAGGTCATTAACCCAAAATATTGTCAGTTTCTCTACCTGCTGAGTGCCTTT
Source organism: Chiloscyllium plagiosum (assembly GCF_004010195.1). Taxonomy (NCBI): domain Eukaryota; kingdom Metazoa; phylum Chordata; class Chondrichthyes; order Orectolobiformes; family Hemiscylliidae; genus Chiloscyllium; species Chiloscyllium plagiosum. Next base: position 82,744,430 of record NC_057711.1, on the reverse strand, counting down.
TGCTTTTTTTCTGTTTTATTTCAGATTTCCAATATCTGCAGGTATTTGCTTTTGTATTAGTACCTGAAGCTGTTGTCAGGTGGTGAGTGCCATTAGCCTCACTGTTATTTAAATTGTCCATTAAAAGGGACCCTGAGTTCTCAGAATTAATTCTGTAAAAGAAAACAGAATCAGCCAGTTCCAGAACATCACAAATGACCTTGAAACACTCTTATCTGGAATCAGGTCAGCACATAACATCCATGAGCAAAATATTGGTTTCATAGCTGATTTCAAAATGAGAAAAAACTTTAATCCAGTTCCAAAAGTAGATGGGTTTTAATTTTATTAATATGACACATGTTATTGAATTAAAATAAATGCCATGCAACTTGTCCACATTCAAGATGGCTGCAGAGGTAGGATGCTTCAGCCAGAGCTCATCTGCTCTTTCTGTTCCTTTCTCATTTTTTTCTTTTTTTTCTCTCTTTGTGTTTCTTTTTTTCTTTCTTCTCCCAGCCTCAGCATAGACCCAGCGAGGCATCCACTCATCCTGGCTTGGCAGCCTCCTGGCCCAGTGTGGGAGTCTTTCGGTGGCCCATGGCAGTCTCTCAGCGACTTGCAGCCTGACACAGGGAGAACAAATGGTGAGAGATGCCTGCGGTATGTGTGGCAACAACAAAAACAGACAGCTAAGGTCTCCTGGAGAACGAGCTAAGTAGAGGAGATTGAGGCCCCAGCAAGCATTCATCAATTACTTTTTAACTTTATTCTTTTATTTTTCTAGTTTCTATTAGTTAATAGTTAACATTAAAGTTGTAATGTTAACTATTATCTACTTCTTTATTTTTCTACTTATTCTATGAAAGTTTGTAATGTTTAACTTTTTAACTATGTTTCTTTTACAACTTTGTGCAGTACTTTGTACCTGAGTTTTTTTGTACCTGGATACCTTTGTACCTAAGATGGCACCATGTGTGGCGACATTAGACACTTTTCACTATACTCCTGTACTTCTGCACTAGAGTACCAAGTGACAACAAAATCTAAACTTGAGTGGTAAAACAATCATTGACATACCCTGTACCAACTCCCATCCTCCAGTATCACTTGTTTACAGTCTCATTGGTCACGATAGCCTTTTGAATTGTATATCCACAATAAACCCTTTCAGGAGGCAGTTGCAATGCTACAGATTTGAAGCACATATACCACTTCAGAAACAAGATACTGGAAATGCTGTCAATGACCAACTAATAGAGGGCACTTCACTGCTTCATTCAGCAGTAGATTTTTATCATAAGATGTTATGGAAAATAATACAGATGTAGCATGGATAGTCTTTAAAAACAACATTTGCATATTATTTGAGGTTAATAACTATCTGAAAAAAGTTATAAAATTACAATGCAAAGAAAAGCAGAAATGGAATTATATTAAGTGAGTGCATTAAGATATCGTAAGCATGCTCATGTATCATAGCATTCCCCTCGTTACAGACGTTTTGGGCGAAATCTTCTAATATGGAGCGAGTGGGGTCAATTGCTGTTAATTACAAAGATCACTACACCTCACCTTACTGGAATCCATCAAACAGGGAATTCCTGTCCCAGCTGTCCCCAACATCCATGTAGACATTTACAAAGAACTGTCAAATCCAGCAAAGAGGACACAATACAATATCAACTGCACTATTCAAGTTGGTGTTTGAAGGTTTTCAGTGGAGTGAGTGAGTAGGTAGGTAAATGAATAGATGTGTGGTTAAAGGGGTGGGTGGGTGCATGATTGGTGGCTGAGTGAATAAGGTAAAACTTCCTGGTCATTTGGCGTGGCTGGGACAAAGCCTGAAGAGGACAGAATCAGTGTGAGATGGGCAAAACCTTGATGGGATCCATGTCTGTTGGATGTTAGGACATTGTAGGAGCAAACATATGAAGTATATGCCTGGGGTTCAAGCGTTCATCAGAAGCAATTTGAATCATGCCATTGGTCCTTGCAAATTGAACATTGTCACTAACTTCTGTGTCATTGTGATACCAATGACCTAAAAAGAGATGAATGTGACCCAAAACTTGTGACACCTGCAAAGGGAATGTTGGAGGTGGAAGCAAATGCTCCATCATCCACTACGCATGCATGGGCAGGAGTGCAGGATACCACACTTTAGCAATTACAGGAAATAGACAAGCTTGTTGGCCCATAGGCTTTCAATTTGGAAAGGGGGAAATGATTCACGTTCCACCAACCTGTGTATTCTGTTGCAGGGAGGCAACTTCACCATCTCTGAGGTGACTGAGACTACCACTGCTATTGGCAACATTCAGGCTGGTCATTCTGACCAGACACTTCAACTGCATCATCGATGTGGATGGACGATCCGGAGGGATGCCCAGCATATTGGGCACCACTTCTGGATTCCTGATGGAAATGGTTAAAGACACCATGTTGCACGATGTCTTCAGCACCCTTGCAGACAGAGTATAGCATAGATACACTTGGTCGCGACCATACAGATCTATCTGCTCAAGGATAGATTTCCTGCTTGTGTCCCAAGCGTTCTCAGTCAGAACCACTGATGTCAAGCAAGTGCTCTTCTTTGACCACCACCTCCTGCTGGCTGACTGTCACCTACAGGATGACCAGTGGTCGGGCAAGGGAATGTGGAAGCTGAATGTGAAACCATTGAGCCCAGAAAATATTGAAGAACTCAAAAAGAATTACACAGTTGGGAGAACCATGAAACCCTTCTTTGAGTTTCCAGCAGACTAATGGGAAATAGTCAAAAGAAACATCAAGAAGTCTTTTTATCTGCAAAGGTGTTCAGAAAGTGAGACAGAGGTGGGGAAAACTGTACAATCTCCAGAAAAGCATACAGAACTTACACCTGCTGCAGTCGATGGGGGTCAAAGTCATGGAGGATCTCCAGAAGGTGAAGAGCCAGCGAGTCTCACTCTTTACCTCAGAGGTCTCCAAAATAATCTTCTGGTCCAGAATCTGCTCCATGGAGCAGAATAAGACATACTCATATTTCTTCTTCAAAAAGGTGCACAGAGAGAGCTCTGTGATCAGCAGCCTGAAGCAAGAAGATGGTTCGGTAACATCATTTCAGTTTGACATCCTGAGGATTAGCAAATCCTTTAATGCCAGATTTTATGATACAAAGCCCACTGACATCATGGCCTCCCAGTCATTCCTGTCCGCTATCATGGAGATCTTAGACAACAGGGTGCAGGAGAGAGTGGACCAGCCGTTATCTCTGGACAAGTTGACCAAGGCCCTCAAGTCCTTTGAAAAAAATAAAACTACCAGAAGCGAGAGTTTAGCAGCTGAGTTGTATTCTGTTCTGTGGGACTTGATCAGCCAGGACCTGCTGGAGTGTACAACAGTATGCTTTTGGCAGGTACCATCTGCAAATCCATGAGGAAAAGTATCGTCATCCTCATTTACAAGCGGAAGGGGGAGAGGGATGGAAATTAAGAATTGGTGACCAATTTCACTGTTGGATGTTGATTACAAAATCCTGTCTAAGGTTATCACCAACCAGGTCAGGACTGCTCTGGGATGGGTTTCACCCCAATCAAACCTGTGCTGTACTCGGCAGGCTGCTGTCTAAGATCCTCGGCTCCTCAGGGATACGATCGCTTACGTGCAGGACAGGAGGGTGGACACTTGCCTTCTCAGCCTGGACCAGGAAAGGGCTTTTAACAGGATCCCACACACCTACATGAGAGATGTACTCTCCAAAATGGGCTTTGGGGAGGGTATCTGCAATTCGATCTGACTGCTGTACATCAATGTCAGTAGTGCAGATTCAATCAACTGAATCAGAAAGCTTTCTATTCAGATCCAGAGTCAGGCAGGGCTGTCGTCTCTCTCCTGCCTTGTTTGTGTGATGTATGGAGCCCTTTGCTAAGTCCATCAGGAAAGATGTGAGCTTGAGAGGGCTGACTGCAGGTCAAAGCCTCCCTATACATAGAGGAACTTGCCATTTCTGCTCAGATCCTCTGTCAGTGCACAGATTCATGGGCATCTGCAACCAATTCGAAACTAGCCTCAAGTACCAAGGTAAAAGAGGCAAGAGCGAGGCCATGTCTTCTGGGAACCGGACCAACTGATCCTTTATCTCCTTCACTGTCAGGACAGATTACCTGAAGATGCTGGGTATTTGGTTTGGAGGGGCTGGGGATGTGCCAAAATCTGGGAGGAGCATATCACCAAGGTGAGACAAAAACTAGGCAGATGGGAGAATCACTCCCTCTCCATTGTGGGTAAAAACCTGGTCATCAGATGTAAAGCACTCTCTCTCCTGTTGTATGTGGTGCAAATCTAGCCTATTCCCTAAAATTGCATCACTTCAGTCACCTGAGCCATCTTATATTTCAATTGAAAATTGAAGGTGGACAGTGTCCACAGGGACAGTATCTACAATGCTTTGGATAATGAGAAGGTTGGGACAACTCCATCATCATCCTGAATGCCATCCTCACATGTGGCTGTGTCAAGCTGTGCGTGGTCCCTCAGTTTGCAAACACCAAGTGTCACTATGTGCTGAAGTTCTACCTGTCCCCGGTGTTGTGAAGGATGGGTCTGGCCTTGTTGCCAAGTAGTGCTCCAAGTAATTGGACTGTCCCGTCCTTCATGGAGAAATTTACAAAGAAAAACACCTCTGACCACAGGTCCATCAGCAAGTGGTCAGGGTGTAGCATCTCCAAGACCCTGCGGGTAAAGGAGAGGATTGATCTTGTCGGATGGTTCCCTGAGCAGACTGTCAAAGTCATTTGGCAGAATACTTCATCGCCAGAACTTTCCAAAAAGACTCCACTTGGCTGGTGGTGAGAAGGGCATTAACTATGAGATCTTTCATGTATGTCCGGACTATCTGCAGCACTATACACTGCTTTCAAAGTGGCTGCGGGAGGAGGTAGAGACTGTAACTCATCTCCTGCTGGATTGTGCCTTTGCAAAGGAGGTCTTGGGCAGAGATGCAGTGGTTTTCATTGAGGTTCATCCTGAGCACCTCTGTTATACTGGACTCCATGCTCTATAGTCTGTTCCCTAGGATGCATATTGAGACAAATGCCTGGAAGATCATCAACTCAGTAAATGAAGCTCTTTGGTCTGCGCAAAACTTGCTCATTTTCCAATTGAAAAAGCTAACCCCGATCAAGTGTTGCAGTCTGGCACATTGGCAATGTCGAGGACTATATGCTAAGAGATTCACTAATGCTTCGGGCAGCTGCTACCAAGGTGTGATGGGGGACAGGTCATGTTCTAGGTCTTTCTGCCAAAGTATACAGGGTCCCTTCAGTTATTGGACCCTCCAGATGTCTCAGAAACATGTAAATAGTTCTAATACCTAGCATAATTAAGAAATGCCTTTAGATTAGTAATAACTAATGAGAGTCAAACCCCAATCTTTGTTTTCTTCTCTGTACGCAAAAGCTGCATATGTATGAACTGCTTTAGTAACTGTGGATGTACATAAACATTTCCTTTTTTATGAATAAAGTAAATTTCTGTAAAAGAAATTAGAGTGGGAGGGGGGTCAGTTAGTTCAGTTGACTGGACAGCTGGTTTGTGATACAGAGTGATACCAACAGCACTGATTCAATTCCCACATTGGCTTTAAGTTTACTTTATTATGATGGCCTCTACCGTATGTAATAAGAAGATTCATGGCAGATATGTTGTGGGATATGAAGGAGTTCAAAGCGCAACAGGCATGCCCTTTTTAACGGAATGGGTTGGTCACTCAACTGGTATAGCACCTTCACCAAGTTACTGCCCACGCTGAGGCTGAAGCTGAATGAAAAATGGAAACATGACCTTCTTCGTCAGGGTGCTGCACATCCCACTGTATAGAGGAGTGTGTGACGCCCTCATTGGCAGGATGAACCAGAACTGATTATGCTCAGAGATAAGATCCTGTTTTGCTCCTTATGTCCCTGACAAATGGCGTTACCAACAAGAGTTATGCGTCGAGTTGCTGCTGGAATGTTTGTAACTGTGACTACCTTCTTCAGAGTCTGCAGAAGGCAAAGGCAGATCCAGGAGGACCAAGCCTGATGACCAGAAGCAACATGAGGCCATTGTGAAGGCAAAGGAGCACCCTGCTCAAGGAGAAGTCACAACTATAGGGCTTAAAAGATGCCTTGGGTACAAAGGAGAACCAGTAATTCTTGCCCACACATCCATTTCCTGGGGATGAGCAAGGTGCAGTGTCGATGATGCATTGGGATACTGATTGAACTATGTCAAATGCTTGGAATTGGGAGTTTGGAGAGGGCATCCTCTCCTGGTGTCTGTGAAGGTCAGTACAACATTGAACTTCTATGCAACATGCATCTCCAGAGAGTGACAATTGAGAGGTGTTTGATTGCTTTTGGCCTCGTACAGAGAAAACTTCCATAAATCTTAATGAAACTGATACTTAGCTAAAAACACTTACAATAAAACCCTTGGTATCTCCGCATGCAGCACGTGATATAACTTCAATGATGAGCATTGCATTCTATATCAATCTCACCCTGTATTTTAGTGCTGTGGAAGAAGGAGGAACAGTACATACCCATCCCAAACTTAATATTGCTGGGATTACAGAACAAGTAGTTGTGCAATAACTAGGGAATTCAAGGTATTGGTGAAGAACATTAGAGATTGGTAAATGCTCTCTGCACAGCTTAAAAGATGCCTAAGCATAAATGCATAAATGGAGGAAAGCTCTGCATGTGGCCCGAGTGGAAGTAAATATCATCAAGTTTGTGGATGACTCAAAAATAGGTGATAAGGCAAGTGATGATGATGATACAAAGAGTCTGCAGAAGGATTAGCCCATCCTGCAGATGAGTGCGGCATACACTCCTCTATACAGTGGGGTATGCAGCACTCTGACAAAGAAGGTCATGCCTCTGATAATAGGGAAGGCAAATGGAGCATTGGCTTTTATTTCAGAAGGAATGGAGTATAAAGATAGGCAGAGTTTGCTAAAGCTATACAATATACTAGTCAGATCATGACTGGAATACTGTGAACAGTTTTTGGCACCTTATCTCAGGGAAGATATACTGGCAGCATTGGAGGCTGTCCAAGAAGTTTCACTAGGCCGATCTTGGGTATGGAGGGATTTTCTTATGAGGAAAGATTGAGTAGATTGGGTTTGTACTCATCGGACTTGATGAAAGGAGACCTTTATTGAGAGGGCTTGACAGGGTAGATGCAAAGAGGTTGTTCTCCTTGTAAGAACAAGCAGGATCAGAGGACGTAATCTCAGAGTAAGGAGTTGCCTATTTAAGACAGAGATGAGGAGGAATTTCTTTCTCTGAGTGTGGGGAACCTGTGGAAAATGTTATTGTTGAGGTTACGGTTTTAACTATAATCAAGACTGAGATAGACAAAGTTTTAATCAATAAGGTAATCAAGAGTAGTGAAGATAAGGCAGAAAATTGGACTATCAAAATAGATGGGTCAAATGGCCAACTTCTGCTCCTACATCTTATAATCTTATGGAAAGTAATGTTGATAAATATGCCAATGAAAGTCACCAGAATGGACATTCCCCTCACGATTTGTCTGAATTTTTATCCCAAAACAAGAAAGTTTAGGGATTGCAGATTTTAAAGCCAGCCCTGGATGGCACACCAGATTTACGAAGAAAAGTAATGTTGTGCCATGACAGGAGAACAAGATTTCCAATCTCTCAGCAGAACTTGATGACAGGTTTGTTGCATTTCGGGCATTGATAATCAAGCATTAACAAATTAATGAATTGACCGATACTGAGAAAATGATGTGACTCCCAGGAATTTTGCCAGCAAGTCAAATGGTAAGAAAAGTTGGAGAGATAGCATGTGTTGTGGTGCAAGCCTAACAAATAAAGTTTAAGCTAATGGTGATATTAGACCATAAGGCCATAAGATATAACAAAGAGCAGTACAGCACAGGAACAGACCCTTCGGAACATGACACCTTTCTAAACTAAAAATCTTTTGCCTCTACACAGTCTATATCCCTCTATTCCCTACCCATTCTTGTATCTGTCAAGATGCCTCTTAAACATTGCTATTGTGTCAGCTGTTACCATCTGCTCACAGACTCGCTACTACAGCCACATTTGCTTCCTCAGTGCCTGCCTCTGATAGCACATTCCAGGCACTTACTGTGTAAAGAACCTGCCTCTCACATCTCCTTTTAAACATTCCCCTTTTACCTTAAAGCTATGTCCCCTAGTACTTGACATTTCTACCATGAAAAAAGGACTCCAATATTAATTCTATCCGTGTGTTTTATAATTTTGTAAACTTCTATCAGGTCACAACTAAGCTGGAAGCCCATGGAATTGACAACAAATTACTCACATGACTGGGAAATTAGTTGAATGGCAGGTGGCAGAAAGTAGGGATGATGGATTGGTGCTCAAATTGGCAGAATAAGTCTGGTGGTGTCTATAATGATCTGTGTTAGAGCTTCAGTTATTCATTATTTATTTATAAGAAAGTTATCTATCCAAATTTGCTGATGATACAAAGTTAGGTGACTTTGTAAACAGTGTAGATAATGACATAAAATTACAAATGGGTATTGACAGATCCGTTGAAAGAGCAAAACTGTGGCAGATGGTGTTCAATGTAAGTAAATACATTTTTCACTGGAGGGTAGGAGGTTGAGGGGTGACCTTGTAGAGGTTTATAAAATAATGAGGGGTATTGATAAGTTGACTGGCAGGTGTCTTTTCCCTAGAGTGGGGGATTTCAAGATTAGGGGGCAACTTTTTAAAGTGAGAGGAGAAAGATTTGAAAAAGACACGAGGCGCAACTTCTTTTACACACAGAGTGGTTAGTGTGTGGAATGAACTTCCAGAGGAAATGGTGGATGTGGCTACAGTTACAACATTTAAAAGACTTTTAGATAAGTACATGAATAAGAAATGTTTGGAGGGATATGGGTCAGGCGCAGGCAGGTGGAACCAGTTCACTTTGGTATTATGGTAGGCTTGAACTAAAAGGTCTGTTTCTGTGCTGTATGATTCTATGACTCTAAATGACACCCCTTAGAACATAGAACATAGAAGAATACAGCGCAGTACAGGCCCTTTGGCCCTCGATGTTGCGCCGATCCAAGCCCACCTAACCTATACTAACCCACTATCCTCCATATACCTATCCAATGCCCGCTTAAATGCCCATAAAGAGGGAGAGTCCACCACTGCTGCTGGCAGGGCATTCCATGAACTTACGACTCGCTGAGTGAAGAACCTACCCCTAACTTCAGTCCTATATCTACCCCCCCTTAATTTAAAGCTATGCCCCCTCGTAATAGCTGACTCCATACGTGGAAAAAGATTCTCACTGTCGACCCTATCTAAACCCCTAATCATCTTGTACACCTCAATCAAGTCACCCCTAAACCTTCTTTTCTCTAATGAAAACAGCCCCAAGTGTCTCAGTCTTTCCTCATACGATCTTCCTTCCATACCAGGCAACATCCTGGTAAACCTCCTCTGCACCCGTTCCAGTGCCTCCACATCCTTCCTATAGTATGGCAACCAAAACTGCACACAATATTCCAGATGCGGCCGCACCAGAGTCTTATACAACTGCATCATTTAGCTACGTTGAATTCCATTTGCCACCTTTCTGCCCAGCTCTGCAGCTTCTCTATATCCTGCTGTAACCTGCCACATCCTTCCTCACTGTCAGCAACTCCTCCGACTTTCGTATCATCCGCAAACTTGCTTACCCAACCTTCTAACCCCTCTTCCAGGTCATTTATAAAAATGACAAACAGCAATGGTCCCAAAACAGATCCTTGCGGAACACCGCTAGTGACGGCACTCCATGAAGAAACTTTGCCATCAACTACTACCCTCTGTCTTCTTCCATCCAGCCAATTCCTAATCCAAACCTCCAACTCACCCTCTATGCCATATCTCCGTATTTTCTGCAGTAGCCTACCATGGGGAACCTTATCAAACGCCTTACTAAAATCCATGTATACCACATCTACCGCTTTCCCCTCATCAACCTCCTTCGTCACCTTTTCAAAGAATTCAATAAGGTTTGTGAGGCACGACTTGCCCTTCACAAAACCATGCTGACTATCCTTGATCACATTATTCCTATCCAGATGTGCATAAATCCTATCCCTTACAATTCTCTCTAAGACTTTGCTCACAACAGAAGTGAGACTCACCGGCCTATAGTTACTAGGGCTATCCCTACTCCCCTTTTTGAACAAGGGAACCACATTTGCTATCCTCCAGTCTTCTGGGACTACTCCTGTAGACAAAGAGGACATAAAAATCAAGGCCAATGGCTCTGCAATCTCCTCCCTTGCTTCCCAGAGAATCCTAGGATAAATGCCATCAGGCCCAGGGGACTTATCTATTTTCACCTTTTCCAGGATTTCCAACACCTCTTCTCTACATACCTCAAAGCCATCCATTCTACTTATTTGTGACTCAGTATTCACATCGACGACAATGCCCTGTTCCTGAGTAAATACTGAAAAAAAGTATTCATTCAGTGTCTCCCCAATCTCTTCCGCCTCCACACGCAACTTCCCACTACTATCCTTGACTGGACCTATTCCTACCCTAGTCATTCTTTTATTCCTAACATACCTATAGAAAGCCTTAGGGTTTTCCCTAATCCTACCGACTAAGGACCTTTCATGTCCCCTCCTTGCTGCTCTTAGCCCTTATCCTTTGACGTTCAAGTGAAAACAAACAAACTTTGTCCAATCTCTCCACATAGCTAATACCCTCCAAACCAGGCAACATCTTGGTAAACCAGAATAGTCACTGGTCCTAAAATGTTAACTCTAATTTTTCTCCACAGATACTGCCAGACCTGGTGAGATTTTCCAGTAATTTCTGTTTTTGTTTCAGATTTCCAGCATTCGCAGTTCTTTCGGTTTTTTATCCTGGTAAACCTTTTCTGAACCTTCTCCAAAGCTTCCACAAGCTTGTTGTGGTGTGGTGACCAGAACTGTACGTAATATTCTCAATGTGACCTAACTAAAGTTCTATATAGCTGCAACATGATTTGCCAATTTTTATACATGCACGGATCAATGAAGGAAAGCCTGCCTTCTTCACTAGCTTATCCACTTGTGTTGCCACTTTCAGGGTACTGTTGACCTGAACACCTAAATCCCTCTGTACGTTAATGCTTCTAAGTGTTCTGCCATTTACTGGATACTTCCCTCGTGCAGTAGATCTTCCAAAATGCATAATTCACATTTGTCCAGATTAAACTCCATCTGCCATTTCTCCACCCAAGTCTTTAGCCTACCTGTATCCTGCTGTATCCTCTTGCAATCCTCCTCACTATCCACAGCTACCCCGACCTTTATGTCATCCACAACTTCCTAACCAGATCACCTACATTCTCCACACAAACATATAAAAAAAAACTGTGGGCTCAGCACTGATCACTGTGGAACACTACTGGTCACAAACCTCCATGTGGAGGTGCCAGTGCCAGACTAGGGTGGACAAGGCCAGAAATCACACGACATCTGACGAAGGAGCAGTGCTCTGAAAGCTTGTGATTCCAAACAAACCTGTTGGAATATAACCTGGTTCATGCAACTTCTGACCTCAAAAACCTTTAGTCAGAAAGTCAGCCTTCCACCACTGCTCTATGTCTTCTATGAGCAAGCCCATTCTGTATTCATCTGACAAGTTCACTGGAGATCCCATTCTATCACAGGAACAATATTAGCTATTCTCCAGTCCTCTGGGACCTCTCCTGTGACTAAAGAGGATGCAAAGACAATATAACAACAGAATTAGGTCAATCAGCCATTTCGTCTGCTCTGCCAATAGATTATGGCTGATTTGTTTCTCAACCCCATTCTCTTGCCTTCTCCCCATAACCTTTGATAACCTGACTAATCAAGAACCTATATCTGCCTTAACTGCACTCAATGACTTGACATTCACAGTCTTACTTAGCAATGAGTTCCACAGATTAACTACCATCTGGCTGAAGAAATTTCCCCTCATTTCAGTTTTATAAGGTCACCCCTTTATGAGTCTGTACTACTAGTGGAAACATCTTCTTCATGTCCACTCCATCCAGGCCTCTCAATATTTTGTATGTTTTGATGAGATGTCCCCTCATCCTTCTAAGTTTAATTGAGTACACACCAAGAGAGAAAAACACTCCAAAGACAGAAATTTCCAAAAGAATTAATTGTCCACATTGACAATAAAGGATGAAGGTGGCTTGGACATACGGCTGAGGAAAGTTTGGAGTTTCCGATCAGAAGAATTGTGTATAGAAAATTGTCTTCTTATCTGGAACATGTTCAGAACACACCGTGGCAAGGTTGTTGCTGAAATTTGATCAAAATCCAGTGATAATGCAGTGATTCACAGTTTTTTTTAACTATACAACTATTAGATGCTTCACTAAATAATGCCTTCAAGGATAGTGTGAGTAGAAATTGGAATAACTAGGTTATCAAAAGAGATGAGATATTCACCAAGAGAGGCAGCATATGGACTCCAATGGTAATATGTTTGTGTGAATGAGTTTTAGAGACTTCGTATAAAATCTGATTTAAGCTTGTTCCAAAATCATTTAGGTAGTAGACTATCCAATGAATTTGATGGCACAGAAGATTATCTGTGGAGTGATTTTGCTGATGTAGATGATACTGATACTCCATATCATGATACAATCCAAGAAACAGATTATGGTGAGTTATTTAGCTTTGACAACAGGAGGGGTGGGGGTGCTTTTTATGGATTTTAATGCACAATTAGTGTTTATTCAGCTGTTAAGTATTCTGTGAAAATAGTGAATGAAAATCTATAAATTTGAATATATGGCTTTTGCTTTCAAACTTTTGTTAACTTAGTTAATTAATGTCTGTCTCTGCGGAAGTTATTGTTTTAAATTTATAACACTAAAAATACTTCAGTCTCCCAGGTTTGGCAGTGAGGTTGGAGGGAGCAGTCTCTAATCTGGAAAATTTGTGATAGTGAGGCAATGGGAAAGGGTGAATTTGAACCTCTCCAAAATGTTACTTGTATAAAGGTCAATAACACCACTTTGATGAGACTCGGAAACTCAACATTAAACAAGTGTATGTGGCTCATAGAGTCGTTACATCTTACCAAATTTTAGTCTGGCTTGTATATCAGCAAAAATTACCCATTAAGATGTCTATTGTTCACTATAAGTAATATCACTGATGTGCTATGACAACACTTATTGTGAGATGTGACAGTGAAATGTCACAGGACCAAATACAAAATGGGAAACTACAGAGCAAATCAGCTACCAAAAAAACTAGGGAGGAGAGGTCGACGTCCAGCAAACCACAAAGGAATGCTCCTACTCAAGAAAACAGCAACTGTGTTGGCAAACTGCCACAGTGTGCTGCAAATACAGAGACAGTTGGTGAGCCCAGATGTTGGTTGTTGTGGGGACCTTCCAGTGCAGGAGAGAGACTGAGGCCAGTGTGGAGGAGAGATCAAGCCCTTGTGGGAAGTGCAGGCCTCCATGGGAAAATCTCATGGCTAAAGAAGGACTGTAATTCTGAACTTAACTTTGCTTCTCTATTTACTACTTTTTACTGAGAAGAACTGTAATGTACTTTTAATTTATTTCTTTATTTTTCTACTGGTACCTAAGATTTTGTACCAACATACCTTGTGCCCAAAATGGCACTAGGATTAGTGACTTCATACATTTTTCACTGAACTCCTGTATCCCTTTACTTGAATGCATGTGACAATAAAACTTAATTCCTAAATAACTCACTACACAAATAATGGCAGATATAATAATGCATGGGAATCAGTGTACTCAGTTTGCCAGCTGTTAGTGTGTCTTTCAGAATTGTACTATTAGTATAGGTTCATTTCAACTGAGAGAAAGTGAGGACTGCAGATGCTGGAGATCAGAGCTTAAAAATGTGTTGCTGGAAAAGCGCAGCAGGTCAGGCAGCATCAAAGGAACAGGAGAATCGATGTTTTGGGCATAAGCCCTGCTTCAGGTTCCTGAAGAAGGGCTTATGCCCGAAACGTCGATTCTCCTGTTCCTTTGATGCTGCCTGACCTGCTGCGCTTTTCCAGCAACACATTTTTAAGCTCATTTCAACTGAGGCAGAGTTGGAACCTGCTTCTTCACCTTAACCTAACAGTGCAAGACATAAGCAAAACAAAATTGCCAAGAAAGCAGCATGGATGAAGCTTCAACAGACAATGAGCCAAAAACATTCATTCAGACAGTGCACCAATGCTGTACAATGGCAATGAATATCAGAAATGTGAACTGTACACTGAATTTAATATTCTGTGTTACTATTTAACTGCAATGTGATTGCAACTCTTTTAAATGTATATGAGAGACTGGAAACCACATTAGCCATGGCAGGCAGGAAAGTCAACAGTGGCATCAAATTAATTTTTTTCTCAAACCTACAAGCAGATGGCTCAATGCAAATTACTTCTTTCCTCAATCTTCCCAGTTCTCTCTCCCTCCATGCCCCCACTTGACTGTGCAGCAGATGCTTCCAACCTGTTCTCAGACTAACAAGATGGGACTTTTGGTTTAACACGGTAATCAGGCAGTAGAGTCTCAGTTAAATTAATGCATATATGAATGACTTGCAGGTATAATACAGATCTTGAAACTGCAGAAAAGGAGACAAGCTTAGTTTTTAAAATTTTCATCTACATTATTTGGTAGCTATTCTATTAGTCAAGAAGGATCTTTCGCTCATCTCTATTTTGCAACACATTTTTATCTACATCATCCATCTATCTTCGTTACTAAATGATCCACAAGATGTAACAATGTTAAGGATATATATGTAGGAGAGAGCTGAATCAACATCACACATTACCTAATTTCAACTTTAACTATGCTCTTAGTTGAGACTTTTCACTTTGCATCTCTCCCTCTCTCTGACTGGAATTTCACATCCTCTCACGTGAGCCCTGTGGTGCATTTAGTGGCAAAGTGACATTAATGTCATGGGAGGGTGGCTGGTGGACACCCTACTGCCCACACACCACTACATTTAATTCTGTGGCTTAAGGCTTTCCACCCACTAATGCAGATATTCCCCCACTAGCACATAGGGTACTAGCTATATGAAAAGCAAAACCTGTAGGGATTGTTTGTGGAGTCATGTTGTGGGGAAGGGGAGAGAGGATTCTTTTGTTCAAAGGCATTCAATGTCTGATCAAGAGATTTGGAAAAGAGGACCAACTGCAAACCATCACTCCCCACCATTGCTGAACCCCTCCCCCGAGACATCGTTCCCTCCATCACGTAACTGTACCTGAGTCTATATCTAGTATGAGACCTCAAATGAATGTAGTAACAGCAGCAACTACCACCTCCATGAAGATGCTGCCACACAAAGAAGAACTGGCAGCTTCAGATTTGGCTGGTAGCTTGTGGCAGCTGGGCTCTCTGGCCCACAACCAGGACACTAAATGTCAGGAATGGTCTGCTGCTGCTGCTGAGTTAAGTGCCTGACTGACATAATGCAGCAGGCCTTCCCGAAAAGAGGTGACGTCAGTCTCTCAGTTCTTTAGCTGGCAGGCAAGAGCCCTTTCATCTCCATTAAATACAGCCTATTGTACGAAGTAGTTAAGTGGCCTCACGCTATATGAGTCAGTGCAGCTACCTTACATTGTGCATATTAGTTTTCTTACAGAGTATGAGTTAGTACAACCACTTCACACAGAATGAAAATAACACTGGGGAATAAAGAAAATTCACATCACATAAGCTTCTATTTAATAAAGAACAATGCTGATGAGAAATAATGTGTAGAGTATTGGTATTCTCTTTCTCATTACTTCAAAATGGACTGTGCATCTGCACTTATACCCTTGGTGAAATGACATTGAATAGAAAATATTTGGAGAAATTCAAGCATCACTTGAGGTGGTCTCAGGAAAAACACACACTCCTGAACCTGTGTTCAGTATATTTGCATTCCTGCTATTAACCATGATATTTGCATACCAGAACCCCTTTTAGGATTACTGCTTCTCCTAAGGATACATCTATTCTTCATCTATCTCTTGGACAGTTTCAGATTAGAGTAGCCTGGTTCTGTTCTACAAATAGGAAGCTTCTGCTGCATCAGCAAACTATCCTCAAATGGTCCTTCTGATGGCAAATGTATGGTACTTAATATTAATGGCTACATAGGTTTGGCAGCAGTGATATGTTTTCCAACCAAAATGGTGGCAGCTGTATCTTCTCACCACTGTTTTTCTCTCCTCATTGCTCATTGATCAATATTTGCTCAAACGAGTACCAAAGGGATTCCTGGGTTATTCTGACTGACGAACTGGACTGAGTCTGGATCAGTATCCCTGCCCAGGATGTCTCCCTGTCTCCTCAGAGAAACAACTTATTTTACTTGCAAAGTTCAGCTTGTCTGACAAACTGGACTAATTTGACTAAAGTAAGCACTACTTCGGACTGCCCTTTTGTGAGGCATCTCTCTGATCATATCTCTCAATGTTCAAAATTGGCAAATATCAGTGAGATAAATGCATTATTTATAACAGAGTCAGTATTCTCCCCGGGCTTCTGGCTGTGCTATTTGAACTTTGTCTGGTCTACTATAGGGTTGTGTCACAAACTAAAAAAAAATCCAAGTCTTTAATTACTTTTTCAAATGTGGTGGTTTCTGCTTCAATCCGCTTCTTAATCCAAGTAGTATGACCGTACTGCAGATTGCATACAGCAGCACACCGAATTGACCCTCTGGCTTCTCCACTGCCAGAGGTAGGGTGACATTGATTGAAGTGATAAGGCTAATTGATCCAGAGCATGGTTTGGTCAAAACCCTATGTAGTGGTATCATGCTTTGGCTAAGAAAGGGGTCAGGCTTTCTACACCACTCTGGTCACTTCTTGTCAGATGGCATGAGACCCAGCAACAATTAGTGGTTTCAATTATGTTGTGACGTTTTCTCAAGTGTGCTCAGTTGGATCAATGGTTTTTTAATTTCCTTTCTTTATCTAAGGCTAAGATCATCAATATTTGGTTCACAGACTATTACCACCATATATAAAATAACATGACAGAGTTCTGGATGCTTTTGATAGGTGAGTGCTGGAAACCATCCTAGTGCATCCATCATATTAGAAACTTCTTCCCTCAGGTCCCAGCTCCATGTGATGTTATCTCATTTTTTATCAGTAGTGATATATCTAATGGTTATCTATTAACCCTTAAAGCTGTCGTTTAGGCCCATCTGGCATTGACATTAGTAATCTTTGGTGAGTAATATACAAATTCATAAGCAAACTCTCCGACCTTTGTGTTACATTCATCAATTGGTCTGTTTGATGTGACGTGCTAGATCAAATTTCAGGCATACACAAAAGATCCACCAGCACATGCCCTTCTTTAGTCCTCAAGTGTGCCTAAGGCAGCCAGCATTGCAGGCAGCACCTGGTAATTGTCACCTTGCCTCCTGGTAGCTCTGTCAATGTCTAGCCATGAATATTCAGTCATAACATTTTAAGTAACAATAAAGAATCAGAAAAATAAGGCATAGATTATATTGTTTTCATCTAATTTTTAGCTTAAAAATTCACACCCTCCACTACTGACTCACAATGGCAGCAGTGTATACCATCTCTAAGATGCATGACAGCAATTCACACAGACTCCTTTGATAGCCCTTTCCAAACCCACAAACTCTCAGATATCATCTGCATGGGAACACCACCAACTGCAAATTCACTTACAAATGACATACTATCCTTTCTTGGAACTGTCACTGGGTAAAAATTCAGGAACCCCCTTTATAACAGCATTGTTGGTTTTTCTTCATCACATGGACTCCAGCTATTCAAAAAGGAGGTTTACCACCATTTCTCCAGGGCAATTAGGGATGAGCAACAAATGCAGACCTAGCCAGCAATGCCTACATCCCATGAAAGAATTAAAGAATGATCTAGATTATATGATTTTTAAATAATTCAATCACTGAAGACGAATGAGAGCATTTAAACCATAAATGTTTTGAAGTAACAAGTTTACAAGCTTCCCCACAAATCTGCAATTGGTTGAGAATAAAAATCTGTTGGCACAGATTGGAAATGTGGCACATACATCTCCATGGAAACCACCACTGAGACAAGGTGACCAAAGTCCAATGATTCAAGATACAACAAGGAAGATGTTGCCTGTTTCAGCAGGGAAGCTATCTCTCATGAAGGAAATACAAAAGATTAAAAGTTCTCCAGTTTAAAAGAATCAAATGCAATGGTGTTCCATTCAGTCTTCCAAGTCCAAAGATAACACAATTTGGGAGAACAGTGAAAACTACAGATTACCTGAATTTGTTAAGTTAAAGACTTAGCTGGAGATGCTTTAGTTGTAAATATAATTTTATACATAAATGTATAATATTATTAATGTAAAGAAAAGCTTGGTATTTCAGTAGGTCTGAAGGGGTCCGAAAGGGTCAATACTGAGAAATGCCGTAAGTGCACCCACTACAATAATGTCATATATATGTGTGAGTAGAACAGTTTAGAACCTCCAAACAGTAAAAGCAAACAATTGGTGTATCATCAAAACATTCAAAAATTGTGTATCATCTATCATATCAATGTAACATGCACCTAGTTACTGACACACAATGAACTATGATTAGAGTAATGCTGGAAAAGCACAGGCGGTCAGGCAGCATCTGAGGAGCAGGAAAATTGATGTTTCGGGCAAAAGCCCTTCATCAGGACGAAAGGTTGGGAGCCTCCAGTGTGGAGAGATAAATGGAAGAGGGGGTGGAGCTGAGGAAAAGGTAGCAAAGAGTACAGTAGTTGGATGGGGATGGGGATGAAGGTGCTAGGTCAGAGAGGAGGGTGGGGGAAGGTAGCAAAGAATACAATGGTCACCTTCCCCCACCCTCCTCTCTGACCTATCACCTTCATCCCCATCCCCACCCACCTACTGTACTTTTTGCTATCTTCTTCCCAGCCCCACCCACCTCCCATTTATCTCTCCACCCTGGAGGGCTCCCTGCCTTCTGTTCTGATGAAGGGCTTTTGCCCGAAATGTCAATTTTCCTGCTCCTCGGATGCTGCCTGACCGCCTATGCTTTTCCAGCACCACTCTAATTTAGACTCTGATTTCCAGCATCTGCAATCCTCATGTTTGCCTACAGAATGAACTACAAGAGACTTTTCTAGCTAGAGCAGAAAGTGCTTTTTCTCAACCACATTAGATAAGCAGGCCACGTATTTTCCTAACCATAAAGAAGATGATGGCAGCAACCCTCATGTTGAGCAGCAGCTCCCACAGCAGATCATTCTCCCTGTTTGCAATGTGCTTTTTTCTCCTACACACATCACCTCAAGTCTACCCCATTTACTGAAGAATATATGTGGCTGGGGATGGTATCACTATTGGTATTCCTTTCAAATATTAAAGCTATTTTTATATTTGCAAAAAGTTTCATACAGTTTCAGCAGAACAATATTTATAATACATTTCTGAATGTCATTGAAATTGGGATTTAACATGTAAATAGGCATAATGTGTAAGTGTGTATTGTGTGTAGCATTTGTCACAATCTTCAATTATTTCTTCGCTCTCAGCTCAGCTTCAGAAAAAATACTTCTCCATTCCCCTAACTGCAGCTCTGTTCATTCTGACCTCTTCTCCAAGTTCCTTTGGATAAATATCCTTAATGCCAAGGCAAAAGCTATTCCTAGCTTCAGTAATTTCATTTCCTTCAGTGCAACACAACATAGAAGTACCCACAGAGAGCAAAAGCGTGGGATTCACTCATTGTGCTTGCATTACTAATGGGGAATCAAACAATCACACACCCACGGTGGGTACACGAAGTCATTGGATAAAGGAGAGAAGGTTTTTCAGCTGACAGTTGAAAACTTACTTTTCTTCTGCCAGCAATACCGATATTACATAAAGGTGCTTTCAGTCATGTCAGTACGTGGCTATCTATCACAAGTGCAAAAGGCGTAAGTGTAGAAGTGGCTCAAAATACTTAGATATTTTTAAAATTTATTCTTTCACAAGATATGAGTCCCTAGCTGGCCAGCATTTTTTACCCACCTCACTGCCCTTGAGAAGTTAGTTTCAGTGCAGTGTAAATATACGCACAGAGCCGCTAGAAGAATTAATAGAAGAGTTAATCATTAGATTCTATACTCTTATTGTTTGTTCATGGCTTTCAAAAAATATTGCTGGCATTGTTTGTGGAGCTGATTTGGAGCAATAATTAATTGAGGAACCTAGATTGAAAGTGAAGGCCCATACTGTAGAACAATAATTGATTAAAAAAGAGTCATCTATAAATTATGCTTTTTATGATCCTGTCTTCCCTTATCAAACATACATTTTTTTGCTCAAAACCCAATGTATATCCTTAAAAATGAATCAAATAAAAAAAACTTTTTATTTAAAATCAGAAAGGATAACAGCTTATTGAAAACAAATTGCATGAAGTTTGTACCTCCCACACAGTGGACTAGCTAATGAAAAGGAAAAACAATAACTCTATTTTCAGCTGTGATCTACAATTAAGTAATAATTAAATACTTCAAGTAACAGTGGGGAATAAGGATCCATATTAATAAGGATTGTTGCAATTACAGACTGAAGAAAGACAGATTTGAAATGCAGATCTGCAAAGTATAGGGACTGTAAGAACACAGTGGCATAAATTCAAACACATTCATTTTGGATGCACAAAAGTTGCAACGTATGATCTGTGCACCTGAGTGGTGAACCTCTGATATCATGACTTATTTACATCGAGCTAAAAAAGCTGCCCTGAGCTGCTGTTGAATTGTTGAATTGTTACTGATAATCAGACTTTTTGCCCCCTGTGAACTTTCAGTTGCCAATTGTGGACAATTAGAAGCCAGAAATGAAGCGGAAACCCTACGAGGAAATACCAGTCAAACTGCAGCGACTCAACACTGTGTGTTGACATGGGTTCAGATCACACTATAGTAGTGGGCTGAATTTAAATTCAATGAACATAATGTTCAAAAAATCTGCAACTAAAATGTTAGCCCCAGCAATAATCATGAAACGACTGGATCGTCACAAATACGAATCTAAATCATTAATGTGTTTCAGGGAAAGGAATCTATTGTCCTTACTTGGTCTGGCCCACATATTTCTCTGGACCCACAGCAATGTGGTTGACTTTTACGGGCTCCCAAAAATGGCCTGGCAAGCCACTTGTTTTTATCAAACCGCTCCAGAAAATATAAATTTCTCATCAGAAACAACAAAGGCACATCCTGTCATTTGACCCCGCAAAGTCACGAAAAGTAATTCAGAGTAGGCATCAATGGTAAGATGTAATGAGCCACATGGATCAGTGCTGGGGCATCAACATTTTGCAAATTCTATAAATGTCTTGGATGAACAGACCAAAGGTATGGTCCCTAAATTTGCTAATAACACAAAGGTAAGTAGAAAAATATCTTGCAAAGAAAAAATAAGGAACCTACAAAGCAATATAGATAGGTTAACTGAGTAGACAAATAACTGGCAAAAGCATAATGTGACAAAATGTAAAATTGTCCACATTATAGGCAAGATATAAAAAGAAATGTATTATGTCAATAGTGAGCGATTATAAGAGGATATGTGTGTCCTAATGGACAAATTACATACTAGCCTTTTTAGTTCAGCAAGTAGATTAGATTACATTACAATGTGGAAACAGGCCCTTCGGCCCAACAAGTCCACACCGACCCGCCAAAGCGCAACCCACCCATACCCCTACATTTACCCCTTACCTAACACTACGGGCAATTTAGCATGGCCAATTCACCTGACCTGCACATCTTTGGATTGTGGGAGGAAACCGGAGCACCCGGAGGAAACCCACGCAGACATGGGGAGAACGTGCAAACTCCACACAGTCAGTCGCCTGAGGCGGGAATTGAACCCGGGTCTCTGGCGCTGCGAGGCAGCAGTGCTAACCACTGTGCCACCGTGCCGCCCACCACGGTAATTAGGAAAAAAATGTAAAATGCTATTGTTTATTGTATGGTGAAATGAATGTATAAGTCAGGAGGTTATTCTTCAGCTATACAAGGCATGGATGAGACAGCAATTGGAGTACCATGTACAGTATTGGTCTGCTTATTTAAGGAAGGGTGTAAATGCATTGCAAGCAAATCAGAGAAGCTTTATTTGACTGATGCCTAAGGGGCAGATTGTCTTATGAGTAAGGGTTGTACAGCTTAGGCATGCACCTAGTGGAGTTTGCAAAATTAACAGGTGGCTTGATTGAAATATATAAGAGCCTGAGGGAACTTGACACAGTCAATGTGGAAAGGATAGTTTCCCTTATCAGAGAATCTAGAACTAGAAGTCACCATTTGAAGGTAAGGGGTCACCCATTTAAGACAGGTGAAGAGAGCTTTTTTCTCTCAGAGTTGTGAATCTTTATAACTTTCTTCATGGAAAAATAGTTGAGGCAGCATCTTTGAATATTGTTAAGGCAGAAGTAGATAGATTCATGATCAGTAAAAGGGCTAAGTGGAACAATTATGCTGACTTTAGGCATGATCTTATTAAACATCAGAGCATGCTCGAAGGGTAAAATGGCCAACCTCCATTCATAATGTGTAAGTTTATATATACATCTTCTCATTAGTTTCTGAGGATTTGTGGCAAAAGTGGCACAAATTCAAAAAACAACCTGACATAGTCATATCAATTAACTATATCTTACAGCCAATGACCCAGTGTCCTTCATCCTAATCTCTACATGTATCCTGTACCACCATCATGATAGACACACCACAGGTAGAGGCACAAGGTGATGAGTAACTCACTCTCTAATTCCCCAAAGCCTGTCCACCATCTTCAAGGCACATCTCAAAACTTAATGAAACTTGTCTGAATAAATGAAACTCTAACAATTCAACTTTCAGGATAAAGTAACGCACTCGACTGGCAGCCTATTCACCAATTTAAATATTCATTCCCCCGTACACTGGTGCATAGTTGTAACAGTGTTTACCATCTGTAAGCTGCACTGCAGCAGGCTAAGTTCCTTAAAAGCATATTACAATCCAGTAGGCAGCAGAGCACATACATTACACAGCATCCTAGCTTAGAATACATTATTCCTTTACTTTGGATCAAACTATTGGAGTTTTCTCCCTAATAGTGTACTGAGTGTACCTTCAAAACATGGAGAACAGTGGCTCCAGAAAACAACTTACCACCAGCTTCTCAAGGACAACTCTACCCATCTCTTCTCGGGCAGAAGGGATCTGTATAAGAAGGACAGGTTGTGCCTAAACTGGAGGGGAATCGATATCCTTAAAGGGAGGTTTATTGGTGCCACTCAGGAGGGTTTAAACTGGTGCCATGGAGGGGAATGGGGGTGAGAAATAGAAGAGTAGGTCAGCATGTAGAGTGATTGAGGGGGAGGTTGGCTTAAGTCAAATAAGTCTAATAGAAATAACAAGCAGGGCCAGATAATGAACATAGTGGGACTGGCAGTGTGAAGTGTGTTTATTTTATTGCAGGCAGTATAACAGGTAAGGCAGGTGAACTGGATTCACCCGCATGGGCCCCAGCTAAGCCTGTCTCTTTGTCGGTTAGGTGGAACAGTCCATCCATCTTCCGCAGTTACACCGGCACCATTCCCCCACCTGTTCCTCTGCTACATTGATGACTGCATCGGCGCCACCTTGTGCTCCCATGAGGAGGTTGAACAGTTCATCAACTTCACCAACACATTCCACCCCAACCTAAAATTCACCTGGACCATCTCAGACACCTCACTCCCCTTCATGGACCTCTCCGTCTCCTTCAACAGTGACCAACTCAACATTGACATTTTTTACAAACCCACTGACTCCCACAGCTACTTGGATTACACATCCCCCCACCCTGCCTCCTGTAAAAATGCTATCCCTTATTCCCAATTCCTCCGCCTCCACCACATCTGCTCCTAGGAGGACCAGTTCCACCACTGAACACACCAGATGGTCTCTTTCTTTAAAGGGCACAATTTGCCCTCCCACGCAGTTGATTATGCCCTGCAGCGCATCTCAATCACTTCCTGCACCTCCGCCCGTGAATCCCACCCCTCCAACAGTAACAAGGACAGAACCCTCCTGGTCCTCACTTTCCACCCCACCAACCTTTGTATACATCGCATCATCCTCCACCATTTCCGCCACCTACAAATGGACCCCACCCCCAAGAGATATATTTCCCTTCCCACTCCTATCCATTTTCCATAAATACCATTCTCTCTGCGGCTTCCTCGTCAGGTCCACGCCCCCACCAACCCACCCTCCCCTCCCAGCATTTTCCCTTGCCACCACAGGAATTGCAAAACCTGCACCCACACCTCCCCCTCACCTCCGTCCAAGGCCCCAAAGGAGCCTTCCACATCCCTCAAAGTTTCACCTGCACTTCCACACATGTCATTTGTTGTATCCATTGCTCCCAATGCGGTCTCCTCTACATTGGGGAGACAGGATGGCTACTCGCAGAGTACTTCAGAGAATATCTCCGGGACACTCGCACCAAGCAAACCCACTTCAACTTCCTCTCCCACTCCACCAAGGACATGCAGGTCCTGGGTCTCCTCCATCGCCACTCCCTAACCACCCAACACCTGGAGGAAGAACATTTCATCTTCTGCCTTGGTACCCACCAATCCCATGGCATCAATGTGGATCTCACCAGTTTCCTCATTTCCCTTACCCCCACCTTATCTGAGATCCAACCTTCCAACTTGGCACTGCCCTCATGACCTGTCCTACCTGCTGACCTATCACCATTACTGCCACCTCCATTCACCTATTGCACTCTCATCTACCTTCCCCCAGCCCCACCCCCTCTCATTTATCTCACCACCCCCTCAGCCCACAGATTCATTCCTGATGAAGGGCTTTTTCCTGAAACATCGACTCTCCTGCTCCTCGAATGCTACCTGATCTGCTGTGCTTTTCCAGCACCACACTTTCGACTGGATTTGTACAGTGTTGTAACCATTGCAAAATCTTGGTTGAGAGAAGGGCAGGACTGGCAGCTCAACCTTTCAGGATTTAGGTGCTTCAGGCCAGACAAAGAGGGATCCAAAAGGGGTGGGGAAATTGGTTTACTAATTAAGGAGGATATCACAGCTACACTAAGACAGGACAGCTTGGAGGGGTCGTCCAAAACATCATATGGGTAGAACTCAGGAATGAGAAAGGTGCACATACTGTGATGAGGTTCTAAAATAGGCCTCCCAATAACCATCAGGAGATAGAGGAAAAGATATGTGAGCAGATCATCCAAAAATGTAAAACAACAGGTTTTACATTTGTAGATTTTAACTTCCCTAATATTGACTGGGACTCCCTTAGTGCCAGGGCTTAAATGAGGCCAAATTTGTTAGGTGCACTCAGAAGGGTTTCTTGAAACAATATGTAGGAAGTCCAACTAGGGAAGGGACCATACTAGACTTGGGGAATGAGCCTGGCCAGGTGGTTACAATTTAATGGGAGGTTCATTTTGGGGACAGTAATCATAAATTTGTAAAGTTTTACGATAGTTGTAGATAAGGATAAAACCTGTCCTCAGGTGAAAGTACTAAATTAGGGAAGGCTAATCACAACTGTCTTAGGCGGGAACTGAAGAAATTTGACTGGAGGCAGCTGTTTGAAGACAAATATACATCTGACATATGCAAGTCTTTTAAAGACCAATTGATCAGAATTCAGGACCGGCAAGTTCCTGGGGGTTGAAAGAAAAGGGTGGCAAGATTCAGAAACATTGGATGACAAGAGATGTTCAAAGTTTAGTCAAAAAGAAAGAAGGAAACATACGTAAGGCCCTTGAGGAGTATAAAGGTAGCAGAAGAGTACTTAAATATGCGATTCAGATGGCTAGCAGGCACCTGGAGTCGTCATTAGCCAGTAGAATTAAAGAGAATCCCAAGGCATTTTATATGAATTTAGGAGCAAGAGGATAGCTAGGGAAAGGGTAGATCTACTCAAGGACAAAAGAGAGAAGTTATGTTTGGAGCTAGAGGAAGTAGTGTGGGCCTTAATGAGTACTTTGCAATTGTATTTAACAAGGAGAAGGACGTAGATGATGATAAGATTAGACAGGGATATGTGGATATTCTGGGGCATGCTGATATTAGGAAGGAGGAGGTGTTAGGTATCTTGAAAAACATTAAGGTCCCCAGAGCCTGAAGGGATCTATCCCATAATACTGAAGGAGGAAGGGAGGAGATTGCTGTGGCCTTGATAGAGATCTTTGTATTCTCTTTAGCTATAGGTGAAGTACCAAAAGACTCCAAATAGCCAATGTTGTTCCTTTGTTTATGAAGGGCAACAGAGATAATCTAGAAAATTATAGGCTAGTGAGCCTTATACCAGTGGTAGGGATATTCTTGGAGAAGATATTTAGAGAAAGGATTATGCACATTTGGGGAAGAATGGACTTAGCAGGGATAGTCGGCATGGCTTTACGCTGAAGAGGTCTTATCTCACAAACTTGATTGAGCCTTTTTGAGGAAATGATTAATGAGAGTGGTGGGCCGGCCAGGAGATTAAGTCACAGGTGATCCATGGTGAGTTGGTAAATTGGATACAAAACTGGCTTGGTTATAGACAGTAGACGGACAACAATTGTGGAGGAGTGCTTTTCTGACAGGAGGTCTGTAGCCAGTCATGTTCTACATGGATCAGCGCTAGGACCTCTGGTGTCTGTCATACATATAAATTATTGAATGAAAATATAGGTGGTCTGATTTGTGAGTTTGCAGACAACATGAAAATTGGTGAAGCTGTGAATAGTGAGGAAGGTTATCACAGGATATAGCAGGTTACAGATCAGCTGGCATATTGGCCAGAGAAATGGCAGTTGGAATTTAATACAAACAAGTGTGAGGTGATTCATCATGGGAAGTCAAATAAAGAGGAAAGTATACAGTAAATGGTACAACCCTCTGGAGCATTGATTCTATACAGGGATCTTGGGGTGCAAATCTATAACTCCCAAAAAATGGCAACGTAAGTGGTAAAGAAGGCAAACATTGAGTACAACAGTAGGCAAGTCATGTTGCTGCTCTATAAGAGTTTAGTTAAACCACATTTGGAGTATGGTGTGCAGTTTTGATTCCCACACTGTAGGAAGGATGTGGAGGCTTTGGAGAGGGTGCAAAGAGTTTTGCCTTGATTGGAACATAGTCGCTACAAGGAGAGGTTGGACAAATTTGGATTGTTTTTGCAAGATTGTCGAAGGCTGAGGGGCAACCTGATGCTAGTATATAAGGTTATTAGAGACATGGATAAGATGGATAGTCAGTCTATTTTCAAAGACAGAAATGTAAAATATTAGAGGCATAGGTTTTAAAGTGAAAGGTGCAAAAAGTTGAAAGGAAATGTGCAAGGAGAGTGTTTTACACAGAGTATGGTAAGTGTCTGGAACTCATTCCTAGGGGAGATGGTGAAAGCAAATATGATAGCAACATTTTAAGAGGCATTTAGACAGACACATGAATAAGTGGGGAATAGAGGAATATGGACCAGGTGCAGGCAAATGGGTTTAGTTTAGAATGACGTCACGGTCAAACATTGTAGATCCAAGGGCCTGTTTCTGTGCTGTACTGTTCTGTGTTCTGATATATGCTGATCTTGCCAGCAACCCTGATGTCTTATATATGAATTTTAAAAAGGACATAAGCAAAAACAATTAAACTTTGTGAAGTGAAAAATATTACGCATGTTAAATCAGATAAACTTCAATTAATAAAACAACAAAAGCAGAAACAATAATGTCTTAAAAATACAATTGAATACCAGACAGTCATGGAGTGATAGAGATCTACATCACAGAAAAAGGCCCTTCAGCCCATCAAACCTGTGTAGTTAAAAACAACCATCTAACTTCTAATCCATTTTCCAGCATTTGGTCCATCACCTTGTATGTCTTGGCATCACAATTGTCCATCTAAATACCTCTTTTTTTTCTCTAACATCATTTATTAAGCCTGCTTCATTACCCATTACCAGATTCCAAGATAGCTTGCTCCCTGGTTGGCTCCATGACATATTGTTCTAGAAAATTATCCCTAATTATCCCTAATCCCTAATTATCTATGAATTTGTTGTCATAACTATCTTTTCCAATTTGATTAAACCAATCAACATGAAGATTGAAGTCACCCATAATTATCGCTCTATTCTTTTTACATACTCCTATTATTTGTTCATTTATAGCCTTTCCTGCAGAATGGTTGCTGTTTGCAAATCAGTACATTACTTCTCCCAATGTCTTCTTTCTCTTGCTGCTTTTTATCTCTGCCCAAATGGACTCTACATCATTCAAGCCTAGATCGCCTCTCACAACTGTCCTCATTTCATTTTCTATTAACAGTGCCACCTCACCACCTTCTCTATCC
Organism: Chiloscyllium plagiosum; assembly: GCF_004010195.1. NCBI lineage: Eukaryota > Metazoa > Chordata > Chondrichthyes > Orectolobiformes > Hemiscylliidae > Chiloscyllium > Chiloscyllium plagiosum. The sequence goes on along the minus strand of NC_057711.1, from coordinate 82,716,032 downwards.
CTTCTGTCACTCTGAAATTTAAATATCCCTGAATATTAAGTTCTCAGTTTTGATCTACTTGTAACCATGTTTTCATAATGGCAAAGAGATCATAATCATTTACCTTGATTTTCACTGTCAAGTTGTCTGCTTTTTTTCCAAATCCTTCATGCATTAAGATATAAAGTCTTTCAGTTTGTTCTATTATTAAATTTCCCTACAATTTTATGGTTCCTTGGTACAATATGACATTTACCCGTTCTGTCCCTTCCTTTTAATTTCTAATAACAATCAACCCCATCACTAACCTGCAATCTCAACTTCTCCTTTACCTTTGATGTTATAATTTTCTATGTAACAACCCCCACCCCCAATACCCTATCCACAGCCCTAGTAATGTAAATCAACACGACTCTTGTCCCAGCATGATTCATGTGGGGCCCATCCCACTGGAACAGCTCCCACCTTTCCAAGCACTGGTGACAATGTGCCTTGATTTCAAACCCATTTCTCCCACACCAATCTGACACATGCATTTTCCTCTTTAATCTTGCTGACCCTATGCCAATTAGCTCATGGCTTGTGTAGTAATCTGGAAATTATTACCTTTTTGGTTCTTAATTTAGTTCTTAATTATTACTTTGGTTCTTACCTTCTTGGTGTTTAATTTCAGCCCTAGCTGCTCATATTCCCTCAGCCCAACCTTTTCTCTTCCTACATCTTTGATACGTATGTGGACCATGATAACAGGATCTTTCCCGTCCCATTCAATGTTCCTCTATTGCCCAGATAAGATATTCTGAACCCAGGCACCAGGCAGGCAAGACAATCTTTAGGACTCTCAATCCAGGTCACAGAGAATAATGTCTTCACCTGCCTACACTATTCACAATTACAATTACACTTCTCATTTCTCACCCCTCAACTCCTTGTACCATGGTGCCATGTTCAGCTTGGTCATCCTCCACTCTCATCCACACAGGGAGCAAGAATCTCAAATCTTTTAGACAAGCTCAAGGGTTGAGGCTCTTTCAGAACTACCTCCTGGATACTTCTACCTGCCTTACTCATAGTTACACCCTCCTGTCTCGTACCGCTGACCAAATTTAAGGTCGTTGCTCTAAAGGTTGTGACTGCCTCCTGAAACACAGCATCCAGGTAAATCTCCCCTTCCCTGAATTTTCACAGTATTTGAAGTTCAGACTCCAGCTCAAGCAACCAAGTCTTGCTATAGATATGGTCACAATAGAATCCCTACAGAGGCCATTCACCCACTGAGTCTGTACAAACCCTCTAAAGTGCACCCCATCCCTATTCAGTTCTCCTATTAAACCTTTTATAAGGGACTTCAGCATTTCTCCCCCTGCTGATTTCAGGCTAACTGATCTGTCTATAATCCTCGTTTTTGTTGCAGTGCTTTAAATGGATATAAAATAACCTACCATACTTGATGCAAATTCTCAAGCATCTTCCTTCAACAATAATAATCATAAAAAAATAGATTAACTATGTATGAAATGCATTTCTGCTGGCAGAACATTGCTCTATGCAAAATTATCATTGTGTGTGACTCCCATACCAACCATTGCTGCATTTAAGAAGTATTTATTTATATATGAATCATTGAGCTATGCAATGCATGTGACAATCAGAAACTGTTAAATAAATAGAAAGAATTTCTTCATTTTATGCATTCAGAATCTCAAAAGCATTAATACCAATTTAAAAATATTTGAAGGTACAATAATAAAATTCATGGGTCCCTAGAAAGAGGAACATAAGAATTCTGTGATATTTTTTAGAATCAAAAGTGCAGTATGGCAAAATAATTGCTGCCACGACAACCCTTTCCTAGAACCCAGGAAAAATGTATTTAAGCATTAGGGAAGGGCACCTGAAATAAACAACAGCAGCACCCACTTCTTGTTGGTAGGATCATAGGCCTAGCGTAATTAACATAAAAGGGGGAGGCAACATACCAGTGCTGGCTCACAAATAGTCATTCAGCCTAGTCAGCCTTTCCAACATTTAATCTTCTACCTTTTGAGCTATGACTCTTCAAGTGACCATGCAAGCAGTTTTAAATGATGTGCAAGTTTCAGCTTCTTTCACCCTTTCAGGAATTTCAATGCCAGCAATCCTCTGAATGAAAAAATTTCATATCGAATCCCATCTAAACCTCTAATCGCATTTGCTTACTTTCTACCATCCGGAAGTCCAAATTCTCATTCATGTTATTGCAATGCACTGACAGAGTAATCTATCCTCTCGGTATAACAATGGTGCTATCATCTCACCTTAACCTCACTTTAGTTGACTTCATTTTTAGATTGCTACATCGAACCACTTTGCACAGATCTGTGAAGGTCATGTTGTTGCATAATGCAGCTATGTTTAATTAAAATTTTATGCTGACTTGATATTCTCCTTTGCAGTTCTCATGCCAACAGTCACAAACTATGTCTCACCTACTAATTTCACTGAATCAGCCTTTTGAATGATGTATTCATTAGTATCTTCAGCCATTATCTTTTCAGTGGCCGTCTATAGCTGCTTGTTCTGCTTCTTTTTAGCCATATACTTGTATGTAAAATCATTCAGCTTTTTGCAGTGGAAATCTGATTTTCCCCCACTGGAAATGTTTTCTCCCCTTCTGCATGATGACTTCCACAATATTTCCATCCTATCTCTTGTCTGTGATTGTTCTGCCCCTTCAGCCTACAGTCAGCATAACGCATGACCTGGTTTGCTCAGCCATCTGCCAAGAATGTACGCTAGCTGTTGATTCACAGCCTTGGCACTTCTACACAGGTCAATCCCCCACCTGAGATTACATTTGTCATCTCTCAATAGGAGTGCTTTCACTTTTGGATTCTTTATTCCAAGACCAATCCTGACTTTAATTAGTTCATCCTCTAACAGTGTAAATTGACAGGTTTCTGTGAGCTGAGTTAATGGCATTATGTATTAATTAATTGACTCTTTTTCACATTGTTGTCAAGCATTAAATATGTGTTGTTTAATGTAATCTTCACCCCGGGGCTCCAAGCTTGCCTTCAAATCTTTAAAAATTTTTGCCATGTGTTTTTCTATTCTTTGGTGGGATTTAGGGCGAAGTAAATTTTGAAATAGTCTCTTCAAAACACGATCAAAGTGTAGCAGCCTGCACTTGTTCTGGTTTTCTCAACAAATCATCCTGAGAGATGAGATAAACTGTCACTTAGAAAGGCATAGAGTAGCCACACATAGTCAGCATGAGTTTGCTAAGGGAAGGTCATGCCTTACAGATTGAATTCTTTGAGAAAGTGACAAAGAGGATCAGTGAAGATAGGCAAAGTCTTTTTCCTGGGTTGGGAGAGTCCAGAACTAGAGGGCATAGGTTTAGGGTGAGAGGGGAAAGATATAAAAGAGACCTAAGGGGCAACATTTTCACACTGAGGGTGGTACGGGTATGGAATGAGCTGCCAGAGGAAGTGGTGGAGGCTGGTACAATTGCAACATTTAAGAGGCATATGGATGGGTATATGAATAGGAAGGGTTTGGAGGGATATGGGCCGGGTACTGGCAGGTGGGACTAGATTGGGTTGGGACATCTGCTTGGCATGGACCGAAGGGTCTGTTTACATGCTGTACATCTCTATGACTCTATAAGTGTAAGGTAATGCATTTAGAGAGGTTAAACAGTAAAGAAGAATGCACTATAAATGGGAATATACTGAGAGGGGTAAATGAAGTGAGAGATCTTAGCATGCAAGTGCACAGGTCCCTAAAGGTAGATAAGATTGTAAGGAAAGCATATAGAATGCTCTCCTTCATTGGCAGTGATATGGAATACAAAGTATGGATGTAATGATGAAATTGTATAGGACACTGGTGAGGTCATAACTGGAGCATCGTGTGCAGTTCTGGCCGTCACATTACAGTAAAGATGTAATTGCTCTGGAGAGAGTGCAGAGAAGATTTACTAGAATGTTGCCAGGACTGGAGAATTGTAGCTAGAAGGAGAGATTGGCGAGGTTGGGATTATTTTCCTTGGAATAGAGAAGACTGAGGCATGACAGGATTGAAGTACACAAAATTGGGAGGGGTAGAGATAATGTAGACAGAGGAGGTCAGTTTCTGTTGGCAGCAAGTTAAAAAAAATGTGTTTTGGATTCAAAGTAAGTAGCAGAAGGATTAGAGGGGATGTGAGAAAAATCTTTTTTATGCGGAGGGTAGTGGAGTCTGGCATTTGCTGCCTGAGTTGGTGGTGGAGACAGAGACCCAAAACATTTGTTAAAAATGTATGGATTTGCACCTTAAATGCTAGAAAATGCAGGGCTATGGGCTGTGTGCAAGAAGATAAGATTAACAAGGGCATTTGAGTGTCTTTGGGTCAGCATGGACAAGATGGGCCAAATGGCCCCTTTCTGTGCTGTATCATTTCTATGGTTCTTTGGTTCTAAAACTGTTGCTTTGTGCATAATTCTGCCATTGTTCATGAAATATTTCCCAGTTTTGCCTTGTATCGCCAGTATTGCGAACTGGAGTTGGTAGGGGAAATGCTGCATTCATTTTCTCCAAAGCAGTATTTCCACTATGATCTTCGTTGTCGTATTTTTTTCAGTGACATCTCACAGCTCTGCAGCTGTGTTTTTTTTTCAAATCTGGATGCTCACTATTTCCGATATCATGTATAAAACACAGCAGTATGTTCAACATGAGAACTTTAATGAAGGAGGCCCCATGACTACAACAACTTGGACAGAGACTTATACATGAGTGGATTTAAATCTAAATAAAAAGCTAAGCTTTCAGAGAACAGAAAAAGGTTCCAGAAGGGTTTTGGAAGGTTAAGTGAGGGACTAATTTGACAGAAGAATATCATTCGAGAAATGCAAACTTGTCCACTTTGATAGAACGCATAGAAAAGCTGTGTATTGTATGAATGGAGAGATGCTACAGAACACAGAGATGGAGAGTACTTTTGGGAGGGGTGTCTTGGTAGGTGAATCATAAGAAGTTGGCATGCAGATGGGCAAATAGAACATTGGCCTTTATTGCAAAGGGAATCAATTAAAAGAGAAGTGTTGCTGCAATTGTACAGGGCCTTAATTAGACCACATCTGGAGTATTGTGTATAGGTTTGGTCTGCTTACTAAGAAAAAATATGATTAGATGAAGAGCAGTTCAGAATAGATCTGTTGAACCTGAGTTGGAGGGGTAATCTTATGAAAAACAGTTAAAGAGCTAGGGCCTGTATCCAGTGAAATTTAGAAGAATGGCAAGTGATCTTATTAAAACCCTCTTGAGGGAGCTGACAGGCTGTTTCCCTTGTTAAATTGTGCAGGTCAATCAAAATATACAGAACAAAATACGTTGTTTAGAATGTGCTTGTCAGAGAGGAGCATGCAATTATTCTTTTAATAATTTGACAATATTGCAAATTACAGTCTGTATTTATTAGATTTCTAGACATGTAAATGGCATTATTTCAAAATGATTGGTTTACTGAGATTGCTGATTTAAAGACAGCCTGAGATATAAAGACATCATAATATTGTATTCATAAATTAATCAGACTGACAAGAAGATTGAGAGAAACGCAATGCTGCAGTTTTTAAGCTGATAAGGAAATTTTGTATGTGCTCAGAGTTGCTGCTTGAGTCCCACATTAACCTCAATGGCCCCAGCTGTCATAATCTCAGTCAGCTAATCAGACTTGTCTTGATGTACTCACCAGCTTCTGGCCCTCAGTCTAATCGCAAATGTAAGATGACCACCATGAGAGTCTCTGCATTGATCAAGAGTGCTGGTGAATGATGTAATATTCCACCCTTCAGCTTGAGCTGGCAAAGTTCAAGGCTCGAACACAGAGGTTGACAAGCGTGCTACAAGGATTACTGTCAGCTGGATTTGGAGCTTCTGCCTGCTATGAGGCATGGGAGTTGGAGCAGTGTAAGAGAATACAGGAGGGTGCAAGGGTGAAGGAAGGGGGTGATGGAGGACCGTGCAAAGTAATAAGGAAGCAGAATGCTGCAAGCAATTGGGAGTAAAGAGGAAACTGCAAGGTGGATATTGGGCAGCTGCAAAGGAAGGGAAGGAGGTAGCTGCAAGGGAGGAGGTGACGACAAGAATTGGAGAAGAAGAAGGCTGCACTTCAGGAAGGAGAATGAGGATCAGTCTCCAAGAGGTGCAGAAGAGGGAGGCATTAAGGTAAAGGAAAGGAGGCTCCAAAGAAGACTTCTTGACATCAATGGAATAATGGGATTACCTGTAAACCTCAAAATAACTATGATAACTGAATTCCTCAAAAATACACCGTGGGCGGCACAGTGGCACAGTGGTTAGCACTGCTGCCTCACAGTGCCTGAGACCCGGGTTCAATTCCCGCCTCAGGCGACTGACTGTGTGGAGTTTGCACATTCTCCCCGTGTCTGCGTGGGTTTCCTCCGGGTGCTCCGGTTTCCTCCCACAGTCCAAAAGATGTGCAGGGTCAGGTGAATTGGCCATGCTAAATTGCCCGTAGTGTTAGGTAAGGGGTAAATGTAGGGGTATGGGTGGGTTTCGCTTCGGCGGGTCGGTGTGGACTTGTTGGGCCGAAGGGCCTGTTTCCACACTGTAATGTAATCTAATCTAATCTAATGTAATCTAATCTAATCTACATGTGGAATCTCTAGCTTAAGGCTGCATAATATCAGATGCTACAATCTGGGGAAAATTGTAATAGATGTTAATGTAGTCAATGCTAATCAGAAAGAATGAAACAAGGTAAGTACAATCAAGTGGAAAAGCGGTGGATGATGCTTCCATCCAAAGATGAATTGAAAAGGTTTTGCTTATTGCTTTAAGTGTTACTTACAGTTCACTTACTGCCATTTCTTTTAGTCGATTTAATCAGTTAACCTTAGCCAATTTTCCCCTCATATCTAGATAAATGGTTTTATTTAAATTTAAGCTTCTTGTTTGTGTCTGGAGTTAATCACTTTAATGTACAACATATTACTCCAGGAAACTGTCACAACAAAGCATTCTACAAACTCATGTACTGGACCACCTTTGCCAATTTGATTGCTCCAGTCTAAATGAAGGTGAAAGGTCCCTCACAATTAATACATTGCCTATATTACAAGGTCCAATCATTGCTTAATTTGTCTATATATAACCTGTTTGAGGGTGCATATAAACTACTTCAGTCAGCTTTTTTTGACTTTTGATATTCCAATTCCACCCATACTGATTCTACTTCTTGATCATTTGAGGTCAGGTCCTTTTTCACTAATATCCTTACGTATTGTGATTACTCAATGTAATAAACAACAGAAACATGATGACAATACTGGGCAGAATTCTTTTTCACATTTATTTGAGCAATTAAGGTCTGAAGAACATTGTAACTCATCTGTGATCAAATTTGAACAATTTAGAAGATTACTTTGTGACTGCATCATATTCAGAAATCTGTGAATTATTTTACACATGCAGGTGGTATGTCAGCATTTGCTACAAAAGTTAGTGAAGAAAATCACAAGGGTATGGTGCTCAGTCAAAAGCTCAATTATGTCATGAATGACTGGCTTAAAAACTGTGAAGGTGAGAAATTCCAAATGCCAAAACTATTGACGCTTTGAGAAACTGATTTGCAATTTGTGGACGAGAGGTACTAGTGGCAGATAGTGGTCGGCACTCAATGTTAGAAGAGTTTGAAATAATTCTGAGTCCAAACGGAGTCAAAAACACATTAATGTCACCAAATGACCCCATATCACATAGTGCTGCAAAAGAAGTGTATACAGCGCAAAGAGGCCTTTGCAGAAGTATTTGCAAGGTGACAGGTGAGGCAGTAGTTTCTATGTTTCTCTTTGACACAGGCTCAATAATCTCTGCTCTGCAAACCCCACATTATAAAGTAGCTTTCTCATCTTCAGTGTTCCTGTTATAACATATTCCTAGGATGAGTGTTAAGCTTGCTATTAATTGCAAAGTAAAAGAAAATGAAAACAAAATGAACATGAAGCATAAAACCGAGAGTTCAAGGCTGGTCAGTAGGTCATGGTGTAATGGGAGACAAAGTAGAATTAAACGAGTGGAATTGGAAGGACATACCCAGACAGAATGAGAAATAAGTCTGATGATTCCACTTACATTAGTAACAATCTGTTGTACCTTTGTTTTGTTAACAATTCTACATACGTAACTTTGTAATCATAATTTGTTCATTAATTCAATGAATAGTTGAGGCTCCAACACAATCTTTTGCAGAATAGTTACTTCCTGCTAATTCAAGCACTTTCCCACTACCCTATAATCTGTTCTTCCCTGACATAATGTTCCTTTTTCCTCTTTGCAGCACCTAATATAACCCTACCAGAATCAAGGTCCATATTGGATTCAATTGTCAGTTAACATAATAAAGTCTTTAATGACATTCTTACAATTCTGGAAGGTTTTTGCATAATTAATTGCTGATAGAGGGAAATTTTAGAAGAGAATACAGATGGGAGGTAGGCAAAAAAAATCCAAAAATAAGTAATAAGTATTTGGAGAGATTGAATTCAAGGTTCACTTTCCAATTATCTGGAGATGCCCCTTAAAGAAAAACATCAAAGCTTGAAGTTGCTTTTCAGCAGTCAACTAAACACAAAAATAATTTTTTCATTATCGTGAGATATGAGTTAAATGTATTTATATTTTTGATGCACATGACTCTGATTTTCTGTAGATCTGCATTTATACCTCATTTATGTTGTACATAGATGAGAAAGGGTTAAGATTGAGGAGTGTCATAAGTAGCTGAAAATGTGTTGCTGGAAAAGCGCAGCAGGTCAGGCAGCATCCAAGGAACAGGAGAATCGACGTTTCGGGCATAAGCCCTTCTTCAGGAATGAGGAAAGTGTGTCCAGCAGGCTAAGATAAAAGGTAGGGAGGAGGGACTTGGGGGAGGGGCGTTGGAAATGTGATAGGTGGAAGGAGGTCAAGGTGAGGGTGATAGGCCGGAGGGGGGTGGGG
>NC_057711.1:82706264-82706595 GCF_004010195.1 Chiloscyllium plagiosum | reverse complement strand
TTGGAGGTGGCGGAAATTACGGCGGATGATACGCTGTACATGGAGATTGGTGGGGTGGTAGGTGAGGACCAGTGGGGTTCTGTCCTGGTGGCGGTTGGAGGGGCGGGGCTCAAGGGCGGAGGAGCAGGAAGTGGAAGAGATGCAGTGGAGGGCATCATCGACCACGTCTGGAGGGAAATTGCGGTCCTTGAAGAAGGAGGCCATCTGGGTTGTAGGAATTTGGAACTGGTCTTCCTGGGAGCAGATGCGGCAGAGATGGGATGGCGTTTTTACAGGGGGCAGGGTGGGAGGAGGTGTAGTCTAGGTAGCTGTGGGAGTCGGTTGGTTTATA
>NC_057711.1:82701036-82706203 GCF_004010195.1 Chiloscyllium plagiosum | reverse complement strand
AAGGTGTTGGTAAAGTGGATGAACTGTTCAACCTCCTCGTGGGAGCACGAGACAGCGCCGATACAGTCATCGATGTAACGGAGGAAAAGGTGGGGGGTGGTGCCAGTGTAGCTGCGGAAGATGGACTGTTCCACATATCCTATGAATTCCCCTCCCCTCACCTTGTCTCAGTCAAATCCCTCGAACTCAGCACCGCCTTCCTGACCTCTCTGCCCCCACCCCACTCCGGCCTATCACCCTCACCTTGACTTCCTTCCACCTATCGCATTTCCAACGCCCCTCCCCCAAGTCCCTCCTCCCTACCTTTTATCTTAGCCTGCTGGACACACTTTCCTCATTCCTGAAGAAGGGCTTATGCCCGAAACGTCGATTCTCCTGTTGCTTAGATGCTGCCTGACCTGCTGCGCTTTTCCAGCAACACATTTTCAGCTCTGATCTCCAGCATCTGCAGTCCTCACTTTCTCCTTGAAGAGTGTCATAAGTAGCACCACTATGCACAATAGGCAGAAAAGCTTAGGGTCTCAAAAGCATGACAGCTAACATCTGATCTTCCTCAAAGTCATTGTAACAACTTCTATCATATTAAAATAACCTGCAACTCGCTGATAACATGCAATAATCTATGTCTTGGAACTACAGAAGATTCTTCTATATACAGTAGGATATGGTATTCCTCTACAACACTTTCTACAAATGGTTACAGAGAGTGATGGCAGCAACGTTCATCATGGCAGCAGCTTACATAGCATAATGAGCTGACATGCCCACACATGACATGACTCCCTCAATGAGCGGAAACCTAGTATGACTTGTTGACAGATGCAAATTATCTCAGGTTCTCACGTGCAGTCATAAGATAGTAAATTTACCTTTTGTTTGCTAAATTATTCCCTGTATCTCAGTGCTTAATAACAACAAAATTAATTTCAGGATTTGATAAATGATGAACCATATCAAATTAAGGGGAGGAAAAACAGTTTACAATATGTCCTGAAGAATCATTGAAAAAATGGGGATGTGGGTGAAAGCTGACACATAATTTTAAATTAATTTCCCTTTGGCTTAAAATCAAGTTCTGTGAAAGAAGCATTTTCTTTTTATATTAATCACTAACAGAAATCATTGGCAAGTGTAAAGTTTATAAGGTATTGTTTATAACAGATGAGCATATTCGATTAAATAACTTGGATCTCAGATGGAAATAAATGTTGGCCTAGGCAGCAATGTTCACATCCTATGAACAATTTTTTAAAAAGCTTGCAAAACAAATGTTTTTTTTAATCTCTTTAAATATGGATCCATTATAAATAAGTTAAAAATACTAATCGCTGATTCTCAATCCTGGCTATTTGTTTTGCTCAAAGATCGCCAATCATGCTTGCAGCACAATAAATGTGAACAAAGCCTTCCAAGCGCAGTTCAAATTATTGTGCAAATACACTTTGGTGAAGTACAATCTCTGGTGCTCGCAGGGAGCTGGGAAAGACAGGAAGCAAGGATTTATGTGACAGCTTTGTGCCTTGTTAACTAACTTCTCAGGAAGTTGTGTCAGGTGCCCTGTGGCAAATTGCAACAAAACTACTTATAGTTGCTACGGTTACTCAACTATTTTATGATGTATTTTCCTATCACCTAGCAGGGAGCCATTTCCTGCCACTTTATGATCTTCTGTAGTTGACAGCATAAGATGAATTCATTTAATTTTCCAGTCAGGGTTTCATTTAATTCTGATCAACTTATTTCAAAACTGTATAATTGTTGATAAATTTCAATCTACATATAACTTTCAGAGTCTGACACCACGGAAGCAAATACGTGGTCAGATCATCTGTTTTTGGTTTAATGATATATATTGGCCAGGGCTTTCATTGATTTTTAAATCATGTTGTGGGATCTTTTGAAAGGATAGATGAGACCTTATTTTAACATGTCACCCAAAAAATATTAAGGGATATGATGCAATGGCTAGTCCATGAAGTTTGGCCAGCCATGATCACATTGAACGGCAGAATAGACTAAAGGCATAAAATGACTTCCTCCTGTTCTAGTGTTCCTCTGAGGCTGGCTGTCTTGCATACTGAAAAAAAAAGTGCCATTCAAAATTATATGCTTAAGACTTGAGTGGGACCCAAGCACACAAACTTTTAGAGTGTCAAGGAAATTCTGGTAATGGTGTCATTAAGATCTTTTAAAGTGCTATGAAATAATATTCAAGAATTTGACTTTATAATGATTTCATTGTTCCACTTGCCTGTTATAGATTTTTATGCAGCTCTCTGGAATCATTCATTCATTCCCAACTTATATAAAGTTGGAGCAACTATACATAACAATTTTGGTATACCTACCCTTCCAGCCATTCTTCCACATATTCCTCACTGGCTCAGCACAGGCAATTATTCTTCAATCGCTGAGAGATGCTTAAAGACTTGAGCACTGACAACTTTCAAGGCATTCTCAGACTATAAAGTTTCCAATTGCACCCTCACTTACACCCGCAAAGATGGAATTTTTCTTTAAATCCTATCACACAAAAATCATACCCATAATGGTTCTTTGAACTGTTCAATTAATCTACTTACCAGTATAACTGGCCTAGATTTTCTCAAACCTGCTCCCACTTGGGAAGTGTGCCTAAAACCGTGTTTCTACTACATTCTGACAGTTACATCAAACAAATACTAGATGAATGTGAACCATGGGCTGCCATAATAAACAATGTATTTTCGTAACACTTGGAAGAGCTCATAAAATATGAGTTTCCTGATTGAGGCTGTACATCTTGTCCAATCAGGAACCCCTGGCTTACATATAAGAATTGCAGTGTCAGACATCCTGTTCATTCTGAGAGCTGGCTCTGAGGGAGCTGGATCAGTGTCAAGAACTCTCCATGCATAAATAAAGGGTGACTTGGTGATGGGATACTGGCATCTGTGACTTTATTTCTGTGGCAATGAGAGGAAAGCATGCTGCTGAAGAAATTGGCTCTTAACAGTCATCTTTGAGTTGGCGTAAAATTTTCTGGCATCACGCTATTATTTGGGAAGCTTGATCTATTTGATCCTTCCACTGAAGGCTGGGCCCAATAAATGGGAAAAATGCATTATTTTTTCCAGTCAAATGACATTAGGGCAAATGAAAAGCAACAAGTAATTCTTCTGACAGCTTGTGGATGCACAGCTTTTTCGATTATGAGGAGCCTAACTTGCCCTGAGGCACCAGATACTAAAGAATTTCAAAAGTAAATGGGTTTAGTTAAGGAGTATTATGAAACCAACCCTCTTCTAATTGTGAAAACCCTATCAGTTTTACTCAGCATTTTGAGATCCGGGAGAATCCATTTCAGGATTTTCGACTTTTGAACATAGAACATAGAATGTTACAGCACAGTACAGGCCCTTCGGCCCTCGATGTTGCGCCGACCTGTCATACCAATCTGAAGCCCATCTAACCTATACTATTCCATGTACGCCCATATGCTTGTCCAATGACGACTTAAATTTACTTAAAGTTGGTGAATCTACTACCGTTGCAGGCAAAGCATTCTATACCCTTACTACTCTCTGAGTAAAGAAACTACCTCTGACATCTGTCCTATATCTATCACCCCTCAATTTAAAGTTATGCCCCCTCGTGATCGCCGTCACCATACTTAGAAAAAGGCTCTCCCTGTCCACCCCATCTAACCCTCTGCTTATCTTATATGTCACTATTAAGTCACCTCTCAACCTTCTTCTCTCTAACAAAAACAGCTTCAAGTCCCTCAGCCTTTCCTCGTAAGACCTTCCCTCCATACTAGGCAACATCCTAGTAAATCTCCTCTGCACCCTTTCCAAAGCTTCCACATCCTTCTTATAATGCGGTGACCAGAACTGTACACAATACTCCAAGTGCGGCTGTACCAGAGATTTGTACAGCTGTAGCATAACCTCATGGTTCTGGAACTCAATCCCTCTATTAATAAAAGTTAAAACACTGTATGCCTTCTTAATAACCCTGTCAACCTGGGTGACAAATTTCAAGGATCTATGTATCTGGACACTGAGATCTCTCTGCTCATCTACACTACCAAGAATTTTAACATTAGCCCAGTGTTTTGCATTCTGGTTACTCCGACCAAAGTGAATCACCTCACACTTGTTCGCATTAAACTCCATTTGCCACCTCTCAGCTCAACTCTGCAGCTTAATGTCTCTCTGTAATCTACAACATCCTTTGTCACTATCCACAACTCCACCGACCTTAGTGTCTTCTGCAAATTTACTAAACCATCCTTCTAAGCCCTCACCCAGGTCGTTTATAAAAATGACGAACAGCAGTGGACCCAACACCGACCCTTGTGGTACACCACTGGTAACTGGACTCCAGGATGAACATTTCCAATCAACCACCACCCTCTGTCTTCTTTCAGCAAGCCATTTACTGATCCAAACTGCTACATCTCCCATAATCACATTCTTCCACATTTTGTACAATAGCCTACCGTGGGGAACATTATCGAACGCCTTGCTGAAATCCATATACACCACATCAACTGGTTTGCTCTCATCTACCTGTTTGGTCACCTTCTCAAAAAACTCAATAAGGTTTGTGAGGCATGACCTACCCTTCACAAAACCGTGCTGACTATCCCTAATCAAATTATTCTTTTCTAGATTATTATAAATCCTATCTCTTATAACCTTTTCCAACACTTTACCAACAACTGAAGTAAGGCTCACTGGTCTATAATTACCAGGGTTGTCTCTACTCCCCTTCTTGAACAGGGGAACCACATTTGCTATCCTCCAGTCTTCTGGCACTATTCCTGTAGACAATGACGATTTAAAGATCAATGCCAAAGACTCGGCAATCTCCTCCCTGGCTTCCCAGACGATCCCAGGCTAAATCCCATCCGGCCCAGTGGACTTATCTATTTTCACACTCTGCAGACTTTCTAATACCTCTTCCTTGTGAACCTCAATCCCACCTCGTCTAGTAGCCTGTATTCTCAGTATTTTCCTCGACAACATTGTCATTTTCTAGAGTGAATACTGTCGAAAAATATTCATTTAGCGCTTCCCCTATCTCCTCTGACTCCACACACAACTTCCCACTACTATCCTTGATTGGCCCTAATCTTACTCTCGTCATTCTTTTATTCCTTAAATACCTATAGAAAGCCTTA
>NC_057711.1:82650045-82700622 GCF_004010195.1 Chiloscyllium plagiosum | reverse complement strand
CAGCTGTAACTCTTGCCCAGTGGTATACACCTATCCCTTTCTATCACTAAACATAACAGAATTGCGATCGCTATCACCAAAGTCCTCACTTACTTCCAAGTCTAACACCTGGCCGGGCTCATTACCCAGTACCAAATCTAACGTGGCTTCGCCCCTTGTTGGCCTGTCTATATACTGTGTCAGGAAGCCTTCCTGCACGCACCTGGACAAAAACTGACCCATCTATAGTACTCGTACTATAGTGTTCCCAGTCAATATTTGGAAAGTTGAAGTCCCCCATGACAACTACCCTGTCTCTCTCACTCCTATCGAGAATCATCTTTGCTATCCTTTCCTCTACATCTCTGGAACTATTCGGAGGCCTATAGAAAATTCCTAACAGGGTAACCTCCCCTTTCCTGTTTCTAACTTCAGCCCATACTACCTCAGTTGACGAGTCCCCAAACATCCTTTCTGCAACTGTAATGCTGTCCTTGACCAACAATGCCACATCTCCCCCTCTTTTACCATCTTCTCTGTTCTTACTGAAACATCTAAATCCTGGAACCTGCAACAACAATTCCTGTCCCTGCTCTATCCATGTCTCCAAAATGGCCACAACATCGAAGTCCCAGGTACCAACCCATGTTGCAAGTTCACCCACCTTATGCCGGATGCTCCTGGCGTTGAAGTAGACACACTTCAAACCAACTTCTTGCTTGTTGGTGCCATCTTGTATCCTTGAAACTTGATTTCAGACCTCCCTATTCTCAACCTTTTCTACACTCAAACTACAATTTTGGTTCCCATCCTCTGCTGGATTAGTTTAAACCCACCCCAATAGCCTTAGCAATTTTCTCCCCAAGGATATTGGTCCCCTTCTGGTTCAGATGAAGACCATCCTGCTTGTAGAGGTCCCACCTACCCCAGAAAGAGCCCCAATTATCCAAGAATCTATAACCCTCCCTCCTGCACCATCCCTGTAGCCACGTATTCAACTTCTCGCTCTCCCTATTCCTTGCCTCACTAGCACGTCTTAACTAGGTTAAGACAACTCACAGAGACATATGTCTTTGATTTAACCATTCAAGAGATGCTGAGATAACACTTGGTGTGTGGGATTAATGGTTTAACCACATAAAAATACTTTATAGATGAAGCCCGACTGGACTTCCAACAGGCACAACAACTGACTTTAACATTGGAAAATGGGCCAAGTGGAGCATATGAGTTACAGGGTATTCCAATGGAAGTGGATAACCTCATCCATCTGACTGAGCTTGGGGAACACCATTGGAGTGAGGACAATTGTATAGATTCACTCAGGTCATATGCTGAATGCAGAGACCCCAGGTCAGCCCATAGCAAAAACCCAAAAACAAAATGAAACCATGGCCAAATAGCTCAAATGGACTCAAGACAAAAAAACAGTCCCTCTCGACTTAAATAGGCCAGAGACTGCACACCCTGGAAAGCCTACCTACATCTAGTTTGTAACAGGTAAAATGGTTAACAACATCCAAATCAGAACCAGCCAAAATAAACATCTGGTTAAATGCTGACACGGTTCTAATGGAGGTTGACATCAGTATAGCCTTTTCAATGATTGCAAAAGCCAGTCATTAACAAAATTCACTCTGGATGCAACCCTTAACTTTGTGCAAGACCTCGTCTAAACTGAGATTCTAAACTAGAAACCTTTATAGATTAGGGGGACAAAAGGACACTGAGTAAGCCATTTTTGGAATACTGCATTCAATTCTGGTCCCTCTACTATAGGAAAGATGTTGTGAACTTCAAAGGGTTCAGGAAAGATTTACAAAGATATTACAATGGTTGGTGAGTTTGAGCTATAGGGAGAGGCTGAGTAGGCTGAGGCTATTGCACAAAATACAGAGGCAATGGATTGAGGGAGATTTAGTGGTTTGGATCAGAAATTGGCTAGCTGAAAGAAGACAGAGGGTGATGGTTGATAGGAAATTTTCATCCTGGAGTTCAGTTGCGAATGGGGTAGAATAAGGGTGAGGGAGGAGGATCTATTTTGGGTCCACTGTTGTTTGTCATTTTTATAAATGACCTGGATGAGGGCATAGAAGGATGGGTTAGTAAATTTGCAAATGACACTAAGGTCAGTAGAGTTAAGGATGTTGTAGGTTACAAAGAGACATTGGTAAGCTGCAGAGCTGGGCTGAGAGGTGGCAAATGGAGTTCAATGTGGAAAAGTGTGAGGTGATTCACTCTGGAAGGAGTAACAGGAATGCAGAGTACTGGGCTAATGGTCAGATTCTTAGTAGTGTAGATGAGCAGAGAGATCTCGGTGTCCAGGTACATAGATCCTTGAAAGTTGATAGGTCTGTTAAGAAGGCATACATAGTGTGTTAGCTTTCATTGGTAGAGGGATTGAGTTTTGGAACCATGAGGTTATGCTGCAGCTGTACAAAACTCCGGTGTGGCCACATTTGGAGTATTGCGTACAGTTCTGGTCACCGCATTACAGGAAGAATGTGGAATGTGGAAGCTTTGGGAAGGGTTCAGAGGAGATTTACTTGAATTTTGCCTGATATGGATGGAAGTCTTATTAGGAAAGGCTGAGGGACTTGAGACTGTTTTTGTTAGAAAGAAGAAGTTGAGAGTGACGTAATTGAGACATATAAGATAATCAGAGGGTTCAATAGGTTAGACAGTGGGAGCCTTTTTTCACAGATGGTGATGGCTCGCACAAGGGGTCATAGTTTTAAATTGAAGGGTAATAGATATAGGACAGATGTCAGAGGTAATTTCTTTACTCAGAGAGTAGTATGGGTGTGGAATGCACTGCCTGCAACAGTAGCTAGACTCACCAACGTTAAGGACATTTAAATGGTCAGTGGATAGGCTTATGGATGAGAATGGATTAGTGCAGGTTAGATGGGCTTCAGATTGGTTCTACAGGTTGGCACAACATTGACGGCCAAAAGGCCTGTACTATTCTCTATGTTCTATGTTCTGTGTTCTTTCTCCTCCTCTTGGGTTCCTGTAGTGGGCAAGATGATTGTGCCAGGATTGTAAAAGCAGAACATCGGAGGAAAGAATAGGACTAAAATAAAAGAGCAGGATGTACTGCTGAGGCTGTGTAAGGCTCTGGTCAGACTGCATTTAGAATATTGTGAGCAGCTTTGGACAACATGATTCAGAAAGAATGTGCTGGCATTGGAAACAATCCAGAGGAGATTTACAAGAATGATCCTGGGGATAAAGCACTTATCATATGAGGAATGTTTGAGGTCTGTGAGTCTGTACCTAATTAAGTTGAAAAGGATTAGATTCCCCACAGTGTGGAACCAGGCTGTTGGCTCAACATTGACACTCTGAAATGTAACCCCCCAGACCCATTTCCCCCTGTAATGCACCTAGCACTACTGGCAATTTAGCATGGCCAATTCACCTAACCTGTATCTCTTTGGACTGTGGGAGGAAACTGGAGCACCTGGAGGAAACCCACACAGACACAAGGAGTATGTGCAAACTCCATACAGACAGTCGCCCAAGGCTGGAATTGAACCTGGGTCCCTAGTGCTATGAGGCAGCAGTGCTGACCACTGAGCCATTGTGCCACCCAATACAGGGGCATCTCATTGAAACTTACAGAATACTGAAAGACCTGAATAGAGTGATTGTGGAAAAGATATTTCCACTAGTAGGAGAGAATAGGAACCAAGGAACCAAGGGCACAGGCCCTCAAGTTACAACCCTTAAGCACTGAGATGAGGAGGAATTTTTCAGCCAGAGAGTGGTGAATCTATGTAACTCTTTGTTGCAGAAGGCTGTGGAGGCCAAGTCATTGAGTGTATTTATGTCAGAGATAGTTCAGTTCTTGTTTGGTAAGGGCATGAAAGGTAGTGGGAAGAAGGCAGAACCATGGGGTTGAGAAATATATAAGCCATGATGAATTGGCAGGGCAGACTCAGTGAGCAGAATGGCCTAACTCTGCTCCTATATCTTATGGTCTCATTAGGGTTTAGGAAGGGAGTGGGTGAGAAGTAGGAAGTCCATAGTCAAACTATTTCCAGATTGCTCATTGAGTCATATAACAGAGTGAGTTTAATCTGGGGTTGAGAGGGAGAGTAAGGAAGGGTCAAACCAATATCCACAATGTTCTCAATAACTCTGAATAACATGACTTTCTCATTGCTGACAGCCCCCTCCTCTATGGTACTCAGGAAATTTCAGCACCTTTGTCCTCTGCCAGTTCTACTCTGTTCCTTTCCAATTTGAGCCATTTTGTTCCACACAAGAGAGAAAGAATATCAGAGATTATGTGATGCTGTGTTTCAGTGATGTACCATCAAAGCTGATGGCTGAGTGATCGTGGTGTTGTCCATCTCGCAGCATGAGTCACAATGACTTAATTCAAGTTCTTGTGTTATTGGCACAAACTTCCTGGGTCCACAAGCTATGTATAGACCTCCCTGGCTATCTCTTCCTAATCCCTTCTGAGCGTATTCCTAAAGGGCCACACGAAGAACCATGCCATCTCTCCTCCAATTCATCTTTGCCAATAAACTCTCCAGTGACTCTGAAGAATTCTCTCTGTCCTGCAGTTCCACACCTTTGGTTATAATTACAGCAATAACATTCAATGGCAGCCTTCAGTAATGGTGCACAGGTTCCCTGTCAAAAGAGACAGCTTGCATTTAAGAATAGAAGGCTTGAGAGAAATTAACACATGCTGCTTGGGATTCCCAGCTGAGCACAGGAAACCAGCAGCAGTGGAGTTACTTAGCTCAATGCTGCCATCAAATAATAGAGTTGGCAGAATCATAATTGTGTATGGCTTACGTCCATCTCAATGGGCATGGGTAAGTTGAGAACTGCAACTCCTGGACCGAAGGTCAGCACAGACCAATTTTTAGTCTATAAACTAAAGCAAAAGACATGCCCAACTCCTCCTTTTTAGATGTTGAGAAACCTACTTTGTATTTCCAGCATTTGAAATCTTGTTTCATGGTTTCATTTATTTCTAGTTTTGTTGTTTATTTCCAATGTGCTGAAACTATTATTTATATATATGCAAAAGCATAGCAAAACATTAAGTAGAAATTACTTCCAAATGTGTCTATTGTCATGTCGAGAAACAGCAGCTGCAGTTTTATCCTCTGGTTCTTTCTATCAATACAGTCATTTTTTTGTTTTAAACAGATCTTTGAGGAATATGTGAGGAAAAAAAACTCATAATTCTGATCTTCTATAATCGTCATGACAACCAGCCCGAAAGCAGTACTCCATTGTGAAAGTACCTCAATGCTTATTTTACAATTATAGCTAAAAATAAATTAGTAAATAAATGAGATTGTAACTCAGCATGTAAAAGGCAGCATTCCATTTGATTTTTAGCAGTTATGCAAATTTGGTTTTCATGATTATTTTTGCAGTTTCTCCAGATAAAGCATCAGTGTCACATGGAAGACCAAATGATCCTCAATGCTTGCTTGCATTATTCACAGTTGTCCTCATGTGCTTCTCCAATACTGGTAAAGTCAGACTGAAATTTTACAGGAGATTGAAAAGAAAGCCAATGTTCTGCAAAATCAGCAGCCCAGAATGCCTCCAGGCCAGAAGGTAGATAAATTCTGGAGGTCGAGGAAATGGGAAGGAAATTCAATTTTTAAGAAAGAAAATGCTGCAAGAACATGTTCTTCCTTGCTCTGGCTGAGCTTAACGTTGACTGATGTGTTGGTTGTAATTGTGCACAACATGCACACAGATTGCTCCTCCATTCAGACCTTAAATGCATAATACCAGTCCGAGCTGTAGTTAATATTGCTATTTCTGACTCCCACTGATAATACCCAGGAAGATTGTGGTGACCACAGCAACAATGTGAGCAAGGCAGCAAATCTTTCCCCACTTTTCTAGACACTGCAATCTTATTTATGCTTAAATCTCACTGATTCAAGATGCATTAAAACTTGCGTGTTCTGACAAACAACTGGATGAAGGGATGCTGTTACATCAAAAAGCCAGTTAACCCAACAGTTAACCCAACAGTTAATAATACAGATTTTCAGAGGACTGATTGCACCAGGTTCTGTTACAATCATTTCAGACTGCCAATATTGAGATTTTATGTAGCAACTGTCATGTTTTTTACATTTATTTAAAATCTACCAATGTTCATTGTACAATTATGATCTCATGGCTTTAAATACTCACGGCAAACACTTTGATATAATCAGTCTATCATAATAATAATGCTGAACTCAAGTAAGAGCTTCATTTTGTTCTGACGTAGTCCTTCAATCTTAAGCACCTTCTAAGGATTTGAGGAGCACTTGTAAGTCATCAGCAACGCATGTGCAGTTTTTAGTGCTGACCTGAATGTTGGTACAGAGTCATGGGTTTCATAAGGAACACTGCATTTCCTATCCCGAAAACAGGTTAGAAACTACTTTTGGAGATCGAGTCATAGTCATACAGCACAGAAACAGACCCTTCAGTCCAACCTATTCATGCCGACCAAGTTTCCCAAAATAAACTAGTCCCATTTGCCTGTGTTTGGCCCATATGCCTCTAAAACTTTCCTTTTCATATATTTGTCCAAATAAATGTTACACCTGTG
This sequence comes from Chiloscyllium plagiosum, assembly GCF_004010195.1. Lineage (NCBI taxonomy): Eukaryota > Metazoa > Chordata > Chondrichthyes > Orectolobiformes > Hemiscylliidae > Chiloscyllium > Chiloscyllium plagiosum. The sequence goes on along the minus strand of NC_057711.1, from coordinate 82,694,045 downwards.
CCTGCATCTATCACTTTCCCTAGCAGCTCATTCTGCATACAAATCACCCTCTGTATGAAAACTTTGCTCCTCAGATCCCTTTTTCTTTCTCTTCTCACTTTAACAGTATGCTCCCTAGTTTTAAACACCGCCACCCTGAGGAAAAGACCTTTGCTCTTCACCTTATCTATGCCCTTCATGATTTTACCTCTATGAGAATCCTTCCAGTGCAGAGACAGGCCATTCAACCCATACCAACCCTCCAAAGAGCATCTCAACCCCCTGCCCCATAATCCTGCATTTCCCCTGGTTAAACCACCTAGCCTGCACGCTATGAACAATTTAGCATGGCCAATCCACCTTACTTCGACATCTTTGGACTGTGGGAGGAAACTGAAGCGCTGGAGAAAACCTATGCAGAAACGGGGAAAATGTGCAAACTCCATACAGACAGTTGCCTGATGGTGGAATTGAACCCAGGTCCCTAGCGGGTGTGAGGCAGTAGTGCTAACCACTGAACCACTGTGCCACCACTTAAGGTCAGCCCTCAACATCCTACACTCCAGTGAAAAAAGTCCCAGCCTGCCCTGCCCAACCTTGTAACTCACACCCCTCAGTCCCAACAACATCCTGGTAAATATTTTCTGAACTCTCTCCAGTTTAATAATATCCTTCCTATTGCTGGGTGACCAAAACTGTAATAGTACTCCAAAAGTGGCCTCACCAACATCCCGTACAACTGCAACATGGCATCCTAACTGTGGTCTGAGCAATGAAGGCAATCCTGCTAAACACCTTGATAAACAGGCAAAAGGGAGGACTGCAGATGCTGGAGATTAGAGTTGAGAGTGTGGTGCTGGAAAAGCACAGCAGATCATACAGCATCCGGGGAAAAGAGACGAAACATCAACTCTCCTGCTCCTTGGATGCTGCCTGACCTGTTGTGCTTTTCCAACACCATACTCTTGACCTTGATAACCACCCTGTCTATCTATGATACAATTTTCAAAGAACTATTTTGCTGAACTCCAATGTCTCTCTGTTCAACCACACTACCCAGGATCTTACCATTAACTGTATAAGTTCTGCCCTTATTTGTTTTATCAAAAGTGTGTGAAAAGACTCAAGAGAAGCATGCCATTGGAGTTACATTTGCCATGCCTTGATTCCCAGGACAAGATCCCAAGCCTGCTTGGGACAAATGGAGAGTTCAGAAAAGATTTCCCAGATGTTATTGGGACTGAGAAGTTTGATTTACAGGGTTGGCACTACTGCCTCACAGCACTAAGGACCCAATTTCAATTCCAGCTTTGGGTGATTGTCTGTGTGGAATTTGCATATTCTTCCCGTGTCTGCATGGGTTTCCTCAGGGTGCTCTGGTTTCCTCCCACAGTCCAAATATGTGAGTGCTAGGTGAATCAGTGGATTCTATGATTCTAATTGTTTATGCCCATAGCGAGAGTATTCATACTTTTTGCAATGTCTGATTTAACAAATCTGAAATTTGTCTTTTTCTCTCACTCCCTGGCTTGCCTAGCCAGAAGAATGTGCAGGCTGCTGATAGCTCTGTTAGCTGTCTATCTGTACTAGGCAGGTTTTGCTTAAAGCAATAATGCCAATGTTGTTTCATAATAGCTTTCTGACAGCCAGAGCCATTCTATTCTGGGTTCAGAAATTATTACCTTTATCAAGTAGAGTTTATACTTTCCAAGAAGCTAAGTGGAGTTCCAGTTTCTGCTCATTTTCATATCACTTGCAATATACAGTAATGTGAGAGTGGATACGAAAGGAATATATTTTGAGATGTAACAAGATGGGACTTTAATGGATTTGGTAAGGTGTACACACAAGAAGTGCCTGTGCAAGTTGATGACAGTGGAAGTGGTTTGTACTTAGCCAGCCTTACTGCCTTGGTCTTGCAAGATTATAGGAAATGTGGTCAACTGCCATGTGTGAGCGGCAGTATGTTCTGTTCTCAAGTTGATAAGCTTTACAGCTAGCCTCACAAATGTGCTTCAATATTTTCGATACCAGTAAAAGGACAACATTTCTTCTACTACATCTGCCAAGGCAAGTGTTTTTGTGTAATTGAAAATGTGTGGTTAGAGATAGCTATTCTCTCTCTAATTTGGACATCAGCTCCCATGTTTTGGCCTGAGAATTAACACCATTACTGGGGTGTAGCCACTACATGTATCAGCAGCTAAATAGAGGCAGAGGTGAGAAAACTGGGTGACTGGCAAGAAGCAGGTCCAGTTATCTATCCAGCTGTAAAGTTGAATATAGTTGACTTCTGTATTTTCTAATACAGAACAATCTCTAACACATATCCAATAGCAGAAACCTAAGTCAAAAGGATGAATGAAGGCCAATGTTTATCGGTGTCAGCCTCCAATGCCCAACTTTTGGCACACTGCCCAATGGCTCCCCTTCAAGATCTTCCTCTGAAAAATTATATCTATTTCAAAGAAACGTTTGACCTGGTTTTAGTGATTGTGGGGTTGGAAATCTTGTAGCTAGAATGGTACCAGGACAGGGAAAAAATCATCCATTGCTGGGAGTATTAAGAACTGCAGCTAACTTGTGTTTTTCATTCACACAGGACAATTATTGTTAACTTCTAGGCATTAAACATTTCTCCACAACATCCATGCTCATGGGACATACTAAAAATAATTTTTGTAATACTTCAAAAATTGTGCAGATGTTTAGTTGCTATTTATAAAACATGTTTGTTATGACGACAAAGTAACAATAATTGTTATTCCGGAGTGACTTCCTGGATCTGAAAAATGTCCAATCTGTATTGCATTATTGGCAGTGACAATATTTGTTTTCTGTTGATGTTGCAATAACTTTGCATTTTAAACATAATTAAAGTATGCCAAATGTTACTTTCCTGCATTGTTTTCATATTTAGTTACTATGTGTTTCTTTTGAGATCATTGGGAAATAAAAATCAAACTTGATCATTTTTGTTAAGTAACAACCTGATATAAGTATATAAAATTATGGAGAGGGTGGATAGTCAGACTCTTTTTTTTCCCGTAGTGGAAATGTCAATGTATGGGGGCACAGATTTAAGGTAAGAGGGGAAAAGTTTAAAGAAATGTGTGAGGCAGGTTTTTTTTACACAGAGGATGGTAGATGCCTGGAAGATACTGTCAGGGGTGGTGGCAGAACCAGATATGATAGCAGGATTTAAGTGGCGTTTAGAAGATATATGAACAGGCAGGGAGTAGAGGGATACAGTTCAGGTGCAGACAGATGGGATCAGTTTAGAATGGTATCACGATTGACACAGAAATGGAGGCCGAAGGACCTGTACTGTTCTATATTCTGTGTTCTACATTCATATGCTCTAGAAAAACCAAGGGTATTAGATTTCATCTATGCCCATTTATTTTTCTAGTCTGCCATCCAGCTTCCTTACTGTACAATTATTATGTACCTGCACTTGTTGCTCCAGTACTGACATTCTTATGACAAAGTCCACTGGCACAATGCTTTTAAAGAACTTCCACTGTTGAGCTTACAGTTTGGACATTGCTTGGCATAGTCACCTTTGTTTTTTAGCAAAGAAGAAATTTAAGCATCTTAACCCTGTTTGTCACCAGTTGGAGGAGTTGTGTTAGACATTCACTAATCAGGTGTATAATTTTAACAAAGACAGAAATTGCTGGAAAAGCTCAGCAGGTCTGGCAGCATCTGTGGAGAGAAATCCGAGTTAATGTTTCGGGTCCAGTGACTCTTTTTCAGGACATGAAATATCAACTCTGATTTCTCTTCACAGATGCTGCCAGACCTGCTGAGTTTTTCCAGCAATTTCGGTTTTTGTTTCTGCTTTACAACATCCATAATTCTTTTGGGTTTTATATAATTTTAACATATCATTTTATGTGTTCTTCTTCCCTCACATAGGAATGAGATATCATTTGTTAAATTATGCCAAAACTAATTTTCCAAGTCAGAATGAATTGAATTTCCCCCTGGAGTGTACAATGAGACAGTATCTTTACTCTCAGCATAGTTACTGAGGACAATTGACAAGACCTGTATCATAAAGTACTATAGTCCCACCGGACTACTTTCTCACGAGAGAGAGAGAGAGACAACTGATGGTGGTTTAACCTGAGGGATACCACACTTCAGCCAAGGGGCAAGGTTGAGAAGGAAAGTTCTTCCTATTAACCTTAGCTGGTGCAGGAATTGAACCCATGCTGCTGGCATCACTCTGCACCATAAAACAGCCAACTGAGCTAACCAATCCCTGTGTCATAGTGATCACTTGAAACTGCAACCAAGTCTTCTGGGCTCCAAGTAAGATGTCCTTTTTTGCAGATGTCCTCTGTGTATAATGATGTTCAATTAAGTCAATTGGTGTTCACTCACGAGAGTGTAGATCTCACTTTACTTCAGTGGTGATCAGAGCCACAGAACCAGAGGTAGGCAGAAAGGTCTGAAGTGCAAAGTGTTCCAAAAGGTTTGTTTATTGACCTTGTTCTCACTGTTCATAGTTATACAAAAATATCCCAATAATGTAACAACTCCCCTCCATTGAGGGATGACTCCAAAATTTTGTGGTTTCAAATAAACCTGTTGGATTATAGCCTGATTTCATGCAATTTTTTACTTTGTCCATCCCAGTCCAATACCAATACCTCCACATCATGGCCAGCATCGACACCACCAGCTGCTGGCTCAAATTGGAGAGGATCTCCAAGAAGATTGCACATATTGCCACAGACATCAAGTTTCCATAAAGATGCAAAAAAGCAGAAAAGAGCCCAAAAGGACCACGATCATCAGTTATATGACCCTTTGATGTTTTAATATAAATTCTGTGTCCGATGTATTCTCTCTCACTAGCTGTTTGAAGAAGGAGCAAAGTCTCCGAAAGCTTGCGGTTTCAAATAAACATGTTGGACTATAACCCAGTGTCGTGTGATTTTTGACTTTGCCCACGCTAGTCCAAAATGGCACCTTCACATCATTCCTGAACTCAAGTTAATTAAACTCATTCCAAGAACCATCTATTAAATCCTTTCGTTTCAAGCTGTCATGTCATTCTGAATCAAAACTGCAACACACCTTCAACTTTGTCATTCTCTATCTGAGATTCATGTGTAAAAGTTAAAGCACATGGAATGTGGCCTAGTATATTGAGATGGTTAGAAACTGGTTAGCAGAAAGGAAACCAAGATAGGAATAAACTGATCTTTCTCTAAATGGCAGGCAGTGACTAGTGAGATACCATAAGGATTGGTTCTCGGACACTAGCAACTCACAATACAGTATACGTTAATTATTTAAATGAGGGAATTAAATGTATTATTTCAAAATTGCTGATGACATAAAGCTGGATGGAAAGGTGAGCTGGAAGGAGGATACAGAGACATTGCAGGGCAATTTGGATAGGCTGAGTGAGTGAGCAAATGCATGGTAGATGCAGTATGATGTGGATACATTTGAGGTTATCTACTTCAGTAGCAAAAATAGGATGGCAGATTATTATTTGAATGGCTGTAAAGTGGGAGAGGGGAATGTTCAACAATATCTGGGTGTCCTCATGTACCAGTTGCTGAAAGTGGTGTCCACCAGAACCTGCCCCAATGCCACTATGAGCTGAAACCTCACCCTGCTGCACCACTTCTCCAGCCAAACATTCATCTGCACTATTTGTTTCTCTCTCCACAGATGCTGCCAGACCTGATGAGTTTCTCCAGCATTTTTTTGCTTCAAATTTATAGCATCCACAGTACTTTGCCTTCACATCTGCACTATTTTCCTGTTCATATACTAATTTGTTCCACTCCTGAGAGTAATCCTGAGACTAACACCCTTAATCTCCTTTTTTTACTATTTTACTGAGCTCAGCAATCTATCTGAAGGACCTCAACACATTTCCTTCCTATGTTATTGTTTTCAATAAGAACCATGACTTCTGGTTGTTCACTTGTCCTTCCAGGATATTCCCTCAGGTGCCATCTAATCAAGTATATCTATAACACTGGGATTTACTGTCAAAAGTAAAAATATTACCCAATTACAGTTTGGCCACTGGCAGCAGAACTAATCCAATCCAGCCAATTACTGCCTCGTCAGTCTACTCCAAACCATCAAGAAGGTGATGGAAGGTGTCATTGACTGGTGTATTAGGGAGAACTTACTCACTAAACTGCTTATAGGTGGTTTTTTGGCAGCAGGAATGCAATATATATTCAAGAATTGCATTTGCTTTTGGAGAAACTCCTGCCTATTCCCCTAGAAAATCCACCATGACCTTTGCATTTCTAGTCCTTCTTTCATCATTGTGTGCAGTCAAATCTCCTGTGTTGCTGCGTGTAATTGCATACTTCCAAAGGTATTCATAACTGAAAAATGAATGTGACTGATTAGGAAAGGGGCAATTCAACTCTGCGTTCAATCCTTTTTGGTGGTCACCCATTTACTCACTTCCTACAGCCTCTTAGCTGTAGGGTGGTGACTTCTAGAAAATGTTAAGAGGAGGTTCTCAGATTTCTAACTTAACTGTAGTGATTCCAACCATTTTCCACCTCCTAAACTTCAATAAACCAGTAGTACTTTCTTCATACATGGTTCTCTTGGATGCATGAAGTTTCCTGGAGTTCTCACATCGGCTGAATAAGCTGGGGCATCAGAGCATCAGAGGCTAAGGGGTGATCACCTAGAAGTTTATAAAATCATGAGGGGTATGGATTGGGTAAATAGGCAAGATTTTTTCCCCAGGGGGAGTCCAAAACTAGGGGGTATAGGTTTAATGTGAGAGGGGAAAGATTTGAAAGGGACCAAAGGGGCAACATTTTCATGCAGAGGGTAGTCCATGTATGGAATGAGTTACCAGAGGTAATGGTGGAGGCCAGTACAGTTATAACATTTATAAGGCATCCTGATGGGTACATGAATAGGAAGGGTTTAAAGGGATATGGGCCAAATGCTGGAAAATGGGACAATTAGTTTAGGATATCTAGTCAGCATGGAAGGGTCTGTTTCCGTGTTGTACATCTCTATTACTCAACGACTCTATGACTCCACGTACATGATGCAATGGTGACTCAGCTGACTGCTATGGTTTAACACCGAACTCTAATAATCTAAGAAGCAAATGTCTGAGACACCTAATATACTCCCAAGAAAATGACCTCTGTAAATCTAAAATATCAACATCATCATATGTTAACTAAGGACATTGGAAATTATATCTGACAAATCCTATCGGAAGGATGTTGTGGAACTTGAAAGGGTTCAGAAAAGATTTGCAAGGATGTTGCCAGGGTTGGAGGATTTGAGCTGAAGGGAGAGTTGAACAGGCTGGGGCTGTTTTCCCTGGAGCGTTGGAGGCTGAGGGGTTGATCTTATAGAGGTTTATAAAATCATGAGGGGTGTGGATAGAGTAAATAGACAAGGTATTTTTCCTGGGTTGGGGGAGCCCAGAACTAGAGTGCATAGGTTTAGGGTGAGAGGGGAAATATATAAAAGAGGCATAAGGGTCAACTTTTTCACGCAGAGGATTATGCGTATATGGAATGAGCTGCCAGAGGAAGTAGTGGAGGTTGGTTCAATTGCAGCATTTAAAAGGCATCTGAATGGATTATATGAATAGGAAGGGTTTAGACGGATATGGGCCAACTGCTGGCAAATGGGGCAAGATTAGGTTGGGATATTTGGTTGGCATGGACGAGTTAGACCAAAGGATCTGTTTCCGTGCTGTACATCTCTATGAGTCTATGTAAAAAATAATCAAAACTATCACCAAATGAGTGCGACCAATGAAAAATAAACAATTTAATAAAACAAACTAACAACTAATACTTTATCCATTAGCCAGCAAGAAGATTTGAGGCACAGTAGTATAATGATTGCTGTGGCGGAGCACTAGCTTCAAGTACTTCCTCAGGATTTGATAGCCACAATATGTGCCAAATGCCATCCTTCTGACATTTTGTTTTGAAATTGTTTTCCAAATTCAATGCACTATCCAACGATGACTGTCTCTCTATCTCTGACACCCTTGACTCTTTTCATTCTCATTAACCTTCCCCACTCTCTTTAACTCCTTCTATTGTTGCTAACCCTCTTTTCACACTCACTGCCTCACTTCCCACCCTCATTGTTTCACTCCACTGACTCCTAACTCCATCTGTTATCTTTGAGACTGTCCATACCCTCTGACTTCTCTGACTTTCTGTGAGCCTCTCTGTCTCTGTGCCTGTCCTTGCTGACTGACTCTCACCTCTGTCTTTGAATCCCTCTACTGTCTCTGAGTCTCCCAACACTATATAATCTTTCTGACACTCTTTACTCTTCAGACTCTCCGCACTCTCCATAATTCTCTCACTCTTCCCTTTCTTACTTCACATAGGTCCCTCTCTACACTGAGCTTCTCTGTGCTGTCTGATTCACTCCACTGTTTTGACTATCTGCAGCCTCCTTGACAACCTTCTTTCTCTGAGTCTCTCCAGTCCTCCTTTTCTTACTCTCTTTGCTCTCTGCATTCTTAGTGAATCTGTTCCTTCTGTCTGAATTTCTCCACTCTCTCTGAATCTCTCCATACTTGGGCTCACTCCAGACTCCCTCCCCTCTGTTTTACAGTCTGCATGTTCATTTACAATCGTTAACCTATCTGACTGTCTCCTCACCATCTAACTCTCTCCACCCAACACTGGCCATTGTCTCTGCCAATCTCTGACATTTTCCACTCTGACACGTCCTACTCTCTAAACTGCTCTGAACTTACACCTACTCTCTACCCATGTCTGGCTTTTTTCTCATGCACTGACTTTCTCCATACTCTCTGACCTTCACCACCCTCTCTACTCTACCTGACTCTCTCTTTGAACCTCTGTGATCGCACCTGCCTCTCTCTCCACTCTCTTCGAGTCTCTGCACTCTCTGACTCTCTCTTTATATTTTCTGACTATCTCTGCCTTCTCTGAGTCTCTCCAATTCTCACTGCCCTTTTTGAGTCTCTCTGGTATCTCTGAATCTCTCTGCTCCCCTTTTTTTTTCAGTCTCTCTCTCGCTCTCGCTCTCTCTCTCCCCTACGTCTTGGACTCTCTCCACTGTCTTTGACACTGTCTGACTCGTTTGCAAGTTTCTGATATTCTCCACCTTCTCTGCCTCTCTCCATTCTCTCAAACTGACCTGACACTTTCTGATTGTCTCCACTTGTCTGACACTTCCCACTCTCTCTCTCTCTCTCCATTCTCTCATACTCAATCTGCTCTCTCCAAGACCTTCTGCTCTCTCATATGAAGATATGAACATGCAAGTTCCAAGCAGGAGTAGGTCAATCAGATTCTTGAGCCTGCTCTGTCACTCAGCAGGTCTGGCAGCATCTGTGAAGAGAAATTGAATTACATTGGTTAAAATTCTGGATCTTCCTACTAAATAGAAATGCCATGTAAAAAGATACAGTGGTGTTGTAAGTGGCGAATTCTAAACTTTTCACTGTACTCATTTGAGTACACGTGACAATAAAACTAATTCAGTGGTATAAGAAAGGACTCATCGCCTGCTCAAAGGAATTAGGGTGGACAATGAATTTAAGTTTTGCACATGACATCCACCTTCTATAAAATACCTACATGTAGCAATAAAGCTAATTCAATTCAAACATTGTTTTATGGATTATGGATGTAAGTTTGCTTGCTGAGCTGGAAGGTTTGTTTTCAGATTTAGTCACTGTTCTAGGTAACATCATCAGTGAGCCTCCAGTGAAGCACTGGTGTTATATCCCACTTTCTATTTATGTGTTTAGGTTTCCTTGGGTCGGTGGTGTCATTTCCTATGTTGGTGATGTCATCTCCAGTTCTTTTTCTCACAAAAGAGGAGGAAAACAATAACAAACTGCCATTCCTACATGTCACAGTAAAGTGAGCAGTCAATAGAGAACTTCAAACCAGCGTCTACAGGAAATCAACACATAAGGACCAAATACTGAACTACAGAAGCAATCATCCCAACAGCCACAAATGAAGCTGCATTAGAACATTATTTCACACACTGCAGCACAGAGAAACTATGAAGAGCAGAGGAAAATCACCTATATAGCGTATTCAAAAAGAACAGGTACACAATGAACACAGTCCGCTGATTTCTCAGCAATAAACCCAAACGAGCAAACAAAACATGCCCAGAAACCTCAACCACTCTCCCCGACATCAATGACATCTCGGAAATGACTGCCAGACTACACAGACATCTTGGCATCATGGTAGCCCACAAGCCCACCAACACACTAAAACAGCAGCTAATGAACTTGAAAGACCCTATACAGACAACAAGCAAATCTAACGTCATTTACAAAATATCTTGCAAGAACTGTAACAAACACTACATTGAACAAACAGGCAGAAAACTCGCCACCAGGATACACGAACATCAACTAGCCACAAAAAGCCACTATCACTAGTATCTTACATACAGATGGGGAAGGACACCACTTTGACTGGGCCAACACATCCATCCTAGGACATGCCAAACAACGACATGCATGAGAATTCCTAAAGCATGGCATTCCAACCAGAACTCTATCAACAAACAATCTATTTAGACCCCATCTACCACTCAATGAGAATAAGAACAGAAAATGACATCACCAACACAGAAAATGACATCACCAACCCAAGGAAACCTAAACACATAAATAGAAAGTGGGATATAACACCAGCGCTTCACTGGAGGCTCACTGATGATGTTACCTAGCATGGTGATGAAAAGTCTGAAAACGAATCTTCCAACTCAGCGAGCAGACCTACATCCAGAATTTCAACTTGAGCTACAAATCTTCTCAAAACTCACTAACTAAAGATTGCTCAAGCTCTCCATTCCTCTGATTTTAACCTTTAGCAGATCCTTCTATTCATCTTTGTGTGCAATAAGAGGAAGAGTGCCCTACTCAGCACTAAAATATCTAAATCTGTTTCTTTAAAAGGAGCACACACAGAGTTATATAAACTGGCTCCCAGAGGTCAGTTTGCAGATTCATAGTGTTGTGACAGTACAGAAGGAGGCCATCTGGCCCATCATGTCTGCACCAGATTTTGCTCATACTGAGCAGACTGTATTTGCCTCAGAAAACAATCACAAAAGATCTTTTGAATCTCAATGGATAGTTAGAAGGGTATTCAGAAACTCATTGACAATGATTGTCATGGAAGTGTGGACATCTCTCCCTCTCTCACTAACAACAGGACAGGATAAGAATATGCAAGCTAATGGGTGAGGAAATTACATCAACTAAAAGACAAAATGAATGGTGTTTGCTTCAGACCTAGCCCATCCCAAAACCTAATATGAAAACATGATTTGATATTTATGGGATCCCAGCCATTTTAAGTTCTGATATGAGTAAAAGTCAGGCTGTGAACTACTACTTCTATGTGGAGACCACGAGAGTAATGACTTGACGCAGTCATTGCTTCTCAACAGAGAGACTGAGGAAGGACACCAGTTCTGCTGTACTGAACCAGGCTGTCAAGAGGAATACCTGCAGTGCATAAAAGCAAAACAAAGGAGCTTTGACTCACTCCCAGGACCTATTATGATCAGTTGATCTTTGAGAGCAAGTTCCAACTATTCAATCACAGAAACAGTCACAGTTGTTGAATTCCCACTTCACATTTTTAACACTTTCACATCAGTAAAGGAATCTACAAGCAAGAAATAGGCCTGCCCTCGATCTTAAAGACTGATCTTACTTTCACCTTTCCAAGTATTTTTTATTCTTGCCTACCTCAATCCTTGTATCTGTATTTTTAAGCTAATAACTGTATTATTTTTATTTGAATAACTACATAAGTAACTTTGCAAAAAAAACCTTTATCCAGTTTAAGCTTAAAGCTGCTGCTGGTTAAATTGAAACACTCAAAAACTAAAAGGGAACTGCAAACAGGCTAATGCTAATTTTTAATTCCCAATCTACTCTGAAGACATGTCTGGTGTGGCCTTGACAGTTGCAATGCGCCTATTCTGATGTATCTGTTGTGCTGTTGATGTCATTTGTTTGAATACTTGTTTTCAATTACACTTTTGCTGGGGCTTTGTTTTCTCACATTTTGCAGCCAATATCACATAGGATAGCAAAATTGAGAAAATTAATTAACATTACTAGATAGATGATTACTTTATTTACCCTATTTTGATTATTGTTTCTGAATACATTTCTTAAATTAATTATGCCTAGGTTTATTCTGATCTAACTTTCACTGTCCCCGACAGCACAGGATCAGACATTATTGCATATTGCTTACAGTTATTTCAGTCTAGCTTCCAGCATAATTCAACACACAACTCTTTTTTTTTAGTTCACCCAGGGATGTGTGCATCACTGACCAGACCAGCATTCATTGCCTATCCCTAGTCACCCTTGGGTGGTAAACTGCTTTCTTGAACTGCATGTGCTATACATAGACACACAATACCATTAGGGTGGGAGTTCACTAGCCTTCCCACTACCTGTTTGGTATCAACACCTTCCTGAAGAAGGGCCTGTGCCCGAAACATCGAATCTCCTGTTCCCTGTATGCTGCCTGACCTGCTGTGCTGTTCCAGCAATAAAGTTTCAACTTTGATCTCCAGCATCTGCAGACCTCACTTTCTCCATCAACACCTAACACTTCATCAAGCATGGACAATATTGCATGAAATCGAGTCTTACATAGTATTAGTTTGTATCCTACAGATAGATGGAAATAAATTAGATATGTACATTGCACTGAATCAGTCTTGTCTGTTGCACAAAACTTGTTCAAGCTCCAAGCCATCAGTGATGCCTTTTCCCAAAGTGTTATTTTTTGTGAAATCAGAGACCAGCAGGTAGCAATCACTCTCTGAATGTCCACATTCTTTAGCACTTGATTATCTTAGAAAGAAATTCATTAAAGCATTGCCAGAGTTTATCATTTTATTACATGTATTCATGCACTTCCAGCAGGGGTCACTGTGATCAACAGGCCACATTGATTCTCTTCTGCCTGCTATAGTGCTCCTTACACCATTTATAGTGCTCTGAGAGAGTTGATGTTTGACAAACGAATGACTCTAACTTAATCAATGTTACTGCTGAAAAGATTTCAGTGAAATAGATGCTTTCTTAAAATATGTCATTATTCATGTTTATTTCCTAACCTATGTGGGACCTTTTCAAAAGCCTTCTGAAAATTCAAATGCACCACACCTCCTGGTTCTCCTTTGTCTGTGTTACAAGTAACACCATGGATAAACTCCAAATACTTTGTCAAACGTAATTTCCCTTTCACAATTCAATGCTGACTCTGCCTACTTTTTCTAAATGTTCAGTTATCAAATCCTTAGGTTTTGTAGGCTGTAAATTGCTGGCTAATTTGCATATGGCAAGGTTCCATGGAATGCAAGAACTTGAAGAACCAGCAAACACTGTTTCCGCAGTAAAGGTTGACAGATTAATGTTGCCCTGGACGTCAGAAACTCCCTCCTCTTTTTAAAAACTAGCCACATTTCCCCCCTTTTTTTCACGACAGCTTAAAGATTATCTTTAAACTAATGTACTCATGCATATTACTAACTTTCTTGTGCAGGGTATTATTACCTCACAAATATAGATTATAATGAATTACTATTCCTGATAATACCTTACTTGTGTTAACTTATTTCTACATCACATTCATCATGAAGGCAATTTTCTTCAACGTATCCTGATCAGTATGATTTTGGTCTCAACTCCACTTTCTTCCCACTCCAATAACCTTTGACTCCCCTGTTAGTACCTTTGTCTTAAACATATTCAGTGAACCTGGCTCTGCAGCCCTCTGGGGAAGAGAATTCCATAGATTCATGAACCTCTGAAGAAAACACATTCTTCTCATCTCTGTCTCACAGATTCATTTTAATCTGTGAATCCTAATTCCAGTCTTCTATAAAAGCTCCATTGAAATAGGATTGAGGTTCATGTTTGATCTTAAGTCAGACCTGAAAATAAGCCAATTACAGTCATCTAAATGTCCAACCTACGCCATCTTTGGGAGTTTAAAATATCCTCTGTGAGTGGAGTGGTTTTAGCTGTTGATAAAATATCCAGCAAAGAAATTGGAGGACAGGGAAGGAGATTTATGAGGAAATTATGAATCAAGTCTTTTTCAATGAATTTGTCCGTTAAAATATTTTGATCAGCTTGCAAATGAAGAGTTCTCCAAAAGAAATGTACAAGACACTGTTTCTGCAGTAAAGGTTGTGGTCATGGTCTGTATTAACTCTTGGAAGTCTTTGAATAAAAACTGATGCTGATGGAATTTGTCGGCAATTTTAAATGTTAGTGAACAGCAATCTAAGCATGCATATGTGTCTAAAGGTGGCCAGGAAAGATTGATCAGCATCATCACGGCCAGCAGTTCACGTTTTCTGATATTCATACTACCTTATTCGACATCATTAAACTCACTGCTGTTGAGCTTACCATAGGCAGAAATAACCAGTCGCGTTCATAGACTCTTATAATACTTACATCAAATGACAGAGCTTTTTTTTCTAATTGGAAATAAATTTTTGTTTGAGATAAATTACTCTAAACTAATTTCTCATATTTTAAACTATCAACCTTGTGCTCTGAAACAAATCATATTAGCCAATTAAAACAAATATTATTGTATTAAGAGAAAAGAAAACACGATGATTTTCTCCTTCTTTAGCAATTCATCATAGATATTTTAGGAATGCAGAACTTTCAAATGGGCAGTTTCTAAGAACATGATTTTTCTAGCATGCCATCAATTACTAAGTAAGACAGATGTGCTTCTAATTTTGATTTGAAGAGGAATTTCCAACGGACAGCGATGTGATGATTCTCCTTGTGCATAGTTGACTTTCATTTTAGTTTCAAATGTTTGAACTTTAACTGTATGTCATTATGTTAGCATAATTCAAAGATTTCAGTTTGAATTTTACTTAATTCCAGATTCAAGTCACTTTCACACTAAGCGTTCCTTAATTCTAAATTATGCAAGACTCACCTATACATCTCAGACTACCTTTGTATCCTCCCTTTTGAAAAATATCCTACTTTCTTTTCTTAAATCGGAAGATTCTCAGTAAAATAGGAAGGCACTGACTGCAACAATTCACAAAGATTCTTGTTCAGCACAAGCTCCTCAAGGGTAATGATAGGTCAAGGCAACAATATTTCAAGAGGAATGAATCTGAGGCAGCTCTGAGTCACTCAAGTGACTGCACAGAGATTCTGCCTTAAGAAACAAAAAGTGGTGCCATCAGACTTTACCATACATTACTCAAATTTATCATCACTAAAATGACACAGCAAAGAAATTGAGGGTCATTTTTGGTATGAGGGAAAAGGGCATAAATAAGCAATTGCAGTTGGAATAGCATGTAGATTCTTCAGAGAATTAGTACACAGGCAAGGCAATTCACCCTATTTGTTGGGAAGTGAATATAGCTGCTTTTGTTATTGTTCATTAACGTCTTGACATTTATGCAAGATATTTGAAACTTTAATCTATGCAAGATTAGCAGATATACCACATTTCTCAAATGAGGATTGTTGAAACGTTCAAGAAACTGCACATGGTGCAAATATAAATTGTTAAGAGGTTATGTGCTGAGGCCTCAGCTGCAGAGTAATAGAATGCTCCACTGAAACTGTTAAACACATGCAAGGAGGATTGCATCTGATTTATTGTACCACAAAACAGAAACCACAGTCACTAGGAGCATTCTTCCATATGCAAGATGTGATTTGTATATCAAGTCAAGATCAAATCAGGTTCAAATATAAAACCTGCACCCAAGAAAACAACAAAACTTATTGTCTAACTTTACAGCAGAAAGACGTCAACCTGGGTGACGTAGCAGAAAACTGCTAATATCCTTGAAATCACTTGTCAGACATCAGCAGCAGAGAAAAGTAGGAAAAAAAGAGATTTTCCAATTATTTAACTTTCACAGGTGCCTCAAGGTATGGCCAACTACAGAACAGCCAAGCCTGCAATTCCCAGCTGTGTTTAACACATTGATGGCGTTATGGGCAAGATTCTTTAAGTCCCATTTGTGTTGGATGTTGATGTGGGCTGGAAAGAAAGTATGAATCATCAATTTGGCATGCCAATATGCTGGATCCATTTCCCTCTGTCTTGAGCAATTTACAGGAGTCCAAATGGAAATCTGCAAGACTGCCCAGCCACATGTGGCAGATAGTCAATTAACAACAATTAACATCTGGATAATAAGGACTCCTATGTAAGGCTTCTACTTATTGACTACAGCTTCACCTTCAACACTATAACCCTCACCAACTAATCTCCAAACTCCAAGACATAGGTCTCTGCTCTGCCCTCTGCAACTGGATCCTCGAATTCCTGACACACAGACTGCAATCTGTAAAGATAGGCAACAGCACCTTCTCCATGACAATCTTCAACAGCAGCTCCCTGCAAGGATGCATGTTCAGCCCCTTAATATACTCCTTGTATACTCATGACTACGTGACCAAATTTCGTCCGAGCTCCATGTACAAGTTTGCTGACGACATCACCATTGTAGGCCAGGTATCAAACAATGTCAAGACAGAATACAGGAAAGAGATACTGTTTGGTGACATGGAAAGATAATAATCTCTTCCTCAATGTCAGCAAAACTGAACAGCTGATCATCAGCTTCAGGAAGCAAGGAGCAGGACACGCCCTTATCCATATCAATAGAGCTGAGGTGGATATGGTCGAGAACATCAAGTTGCTAAGTGTGACAATCGTCAACAATCTGATCTGGACCACCAACATTGATGAGACTTTCAAGAAGGCACAAAACGCCTCTTCTTCCTCAGTGAGCTAAGGAAATTTGGCATGTCCATAAGGACCCACACCACCTTTTACAGATGTACCATAAAGAGCAATCTGGATGCATCACGGCTTGGATTGACAATTGCTCTGCCCAGGACTTTAAGAAAATACAGAAAGTTGCAAACACAGCCAGACCATCAAGCATGCCAACCTTCTGCATGTTGAATCCAACTACACTTCTCGATGCCTCGGAGTGACAACCAACATCATCAAAGTCCCCTGTCATCCCAGTTATAATCGCTTCCAACTTCTTCAGTCAGGCAGAATGTACAAAACCTTAACCACAATTAACCAACAGATTCCAGATCAGCTTCTTCCCCGCTGTTATTAGACTACCGATTGGACCTCTCAAACTTCAAATCTAATGTTGATCTTGTTTTTTGTGTACCTCCTTTGCAGCTGTAATTTTATATTCCTTGCTCTGTTCAATCACGCCAGGGTCTGTGTATTTTATGATCTGCTTATACCAAACACTGTACTTAGGTACATATGACAGTAAAAATCAAATCAAATTAAAAACATTATAAGGCCTATCCTGAGACGCCATCCGGAATTTTTCAGTTTGCTTGCTGACCCTGCTAAAGCATAAGAGGCTAGGTCAGCTGCCCGAGTGTGGTCTACCAACAGACCAGAGGACAATGCAGGCTTTGAGCCCTGTCCACCAGCCTAGCCACAGCAGCAGTCAGTTACTGTGGAGAAGGCCCCTCAGGACCTCTCCACCATTCACTAAGATCATGGTCCAAACTTCACTTTGCTTGCTAGCCACCGAGTCTTGACTAAGGAATAAGTCAAAAATCTGTTTAAGTCAGCCTTGAATATACTTAATAACCCACCCTCCAGGGCTCTCTGAGGTAGAGAAATCGAAAATTACCTACCTGTGAGAAAAGAACTTCATCCTCATCTACGTCTCAAAGGATAACCCCTTACTTTACAACTGAGCTCCTTAATTGTTGATTCCCCTCAGAGAGGAAGCATCGTCTCAGTATTTACCAAAACAAGCTCTCCCACAAGCTTATATAGTTTAAAAAGATTATCTCTTACTTTTCTTTGGATATTCAGGAAATCATTACTAGGTGGCTAGTGGGAAATGTAGATTGCCTTTATATGGCCATTATCCATCCCATGAAAGTGGTCAAGCCAGCAAAGACATAATTATCTTAACAATGTGTGCATGCCAATGGAACTAAGAACCATTGAATTGGTAATCTTGGTCTGCCAAGAGATGTTGAAGATATGACTGAGACACCAAAGGTGGAAACGCAAGTGTAAGAAAACCTGTAAATGAGATATGAAGATGGTAGACATTGACACTGATGGATAGGAGACAGCCATTCACAGCAATGATGTCTAGAGGCAGTGATAAGGGGGTTTGGGGGGGCATTGGATAAAACAAACAGTAATGAATAGCTCAGCTGACTGTGAAGAAAATGCCTGTTGGCTGGAAAACTGGCCAACTTCCCTCATGTGTTCTCTGGAAGAGGGCCATTGTATTAAGTCATAATCTGGCACTTACCTGTGTAGAGTCAAAAGGTGCTACAGCAAGGAGACAGGCCCTTTGGCTGAAACTGGTCCATGCTGACCAAAATGTCTATCCAAGCTAACTCCATTTCCCTGCACTTGGCCCATAATCTTCTCAACCTTTCCCATCCAAATGCCTTTTAAATGTTGTTAATGTACCTACCTCAACCACTTCCACCAGCATCTCATATGTACCACCCTCTGTGTAAAAAAGTTGCCCCTCAGATTTCCTTTTATCCTTTTCCCTCTAACCTTACATTGATGCCCTCTTGTCCTTGATTCCCCAACCCTGGGAAAAGTACTGAGTGCATACACCCTATCCATGCCCCTCATGATCTTACACGCTTCTATAAGATCCCCCTCAGTCTCCTATGCTCTAAAAAGTCATAGTTTGTCCAACCTCTCCCTATAACTCAGACCCTCGAGTCCTAGCAACATCCTTGTAAACTTCCTCTGCACTCTTTTCAATTTAATAACATCCTTCCTGTAGCAAAGTGACAAAACTGAACACAATACTCACCAACATCCTGTACAACTGTAATATAACTTTCCAACTTTTATACTCTATACCCTGACTGATGAAGGCCAGTGTGCCAAAAGTCTACATCATTGCTCTGTCTACCTGTGACTCTACTTTCAAAGAACTGTGCACCTGAACTCCAAGGTCCCTCTGTTCTATTACATTCCTTAAGGCCCTACCATTCACCATGAAACTCCTACCTTGATTTGACTTTCCAAAGTGCATGACCTCACACTTATCTGTATTCAACTCCATTTGCCAAATCTCAGCCCACTTCCCCAGCTGATCAAGGTCCTGCTGCAATTTCTGATAACAATCCTCACTGTCCATGATATCACCTATTTTTGTGTCATCTGCAAACTTACTAATCATGCCTTGTACATTCCCATTCAAATCATTGATATAGATAACAAACAGTAATAGGCCCAGCACTGACCCCTGAGGCAATCCGCTAGTCACAGGCCTCCAGTCCAACAAACATCCTTCCATTGTTACTCGCTGATTCCTACCATCAAGCCAATTTTGTATCTAATTTGCCAGCTCCCTCTAGATTCCATGTAATCTAATCTTCCAGAGCAGCCTACCATGTGGAATCTAATCAAAGGCCTTACTGAAATCTATATGGACTACGTCTATAGCCTTGCCCTCTTCAACCTTCCTGGTCACTTCATCAAAGAACCATAACAAATTTGTGAGGCATGATCTCCCATGCACAAAGCCATGCTGACTATTCCTAAACAAACCCTATCTTTCCAAATGCACGTATATCTTATCTCAGAATCTTCTCAAGTAACTTACCTACCATAGATGTTAAGCTTACTGGTCTTTTGTTCCCAATTCTTTTCTTTGTAGCCGTTCTTTTTTTTAAAATATTTTTATTGAAAAATTTTTCTATACAAAATTAGAAAGTTACAAAAACATGAAAATATAGCATCATAACATCAAAAACAATAATAAACAATGAACCAACTACTATACTACTCTACAAAAAAATCAAACTACACTTACTACAAATCAATAAATAAATAATGCCGCTCAGCGCAACAGGGCCATAGCTCTCAATCTTCAAGAGCATCAATTATTAAACCCGCATTTGTTTGAAATTCTTCCTCTCATGACATTAGGTTTATCAGACCAAGCCATCATGGCTAGATAAAAGCCCAAATCAAAATGGCAGACGGATCTGCTTCCAAGTAATTCAAAAAGGGCTGCCACGTCTTGTAAAAGTTGTCCGTTTTCTGGTGCACCATATTTGTAAGGAAGTCTGAAGGAATGTGGTCCATAATTAACTCGCGCCACCCCGACAGACCCGATGTTGGAGTTGGGGGGTTTCTCAGACACTCAGCACATCAGAATGCTCTTCCTCACACAAAAAGTGAGAATGTTAAAAAGCTTTTTTCCCATGTAAATCTAAGACAGGTAACTTCAGCAGACTCAGGAACAAAGAGACCGGGTCCATCTTGACTTCGGTCCCCAAGACCCTCTCTGTTACTCCTGCCACAGCACTCCAACACGCATGGAGCAAGTGGCAGGACAATGAATGAGGGTACCCATATTTATTTTACACTTGGGGAACATTGAAGATGCTCCCTGCTTAAATTTTGCTAATATTTCCTTGCTTAAGACACTCTGGGGCCAGATGAGCATGATGAAGAATCTTTAACTGCATAGCATGGGTCCTATTACATATCAAAATCCTCTTCGCATTCACACAAATGTCCTCCCATGTTTCTGAAATGATCTCAACTCCTAACTCTCTCTCCCAGACCTCACATAGACACTCGATATCTCCCGAGGAACCTCCCCCCAACAAATGATAGAGAGTACTCACTGAAAGAGTGCTCTTAGCCTGATGCACCCTCTTTTCCGTATCAGATCTGTAACACTCAGTCAAAAGTGTGGTCTCCTCTCAGATAAAATCTCTAATCTGAAAGAAATGGAAGGATCCCTACTCAACAATCCATATTTCCAAGTTATTTGATCAAACACTTCACCCTCAAACAGATCACCCAAACAAGAGACTCCCCTATCCGCTCAAAGTTTAAACGTGGGGTCCATTCTCCCTGGCCGGAAACCCGGCATGCCAATTATGGGAGTAAGAAAAGATGTTTTAGACATATTACACTCCATCTGTCTCATTGCTCTGCATGCTTTGTCAGTGTTAGTAACTAATGGATTACAGCAATGTTCCGCAACTATCATCATTTTGTCTTTTAACAATAGGTTGATAAGAGGACACTTAGTCTGGGAGTCCTCAATGTCCAACTATGTCAACACCAAGTCCCCCCAGGCCCAGTCACTTACAAAAGATAGGAGGGAGCTCAGTTGATATCGTCTAATATCCAGGAGGTCCATTCCCCCCAGTCCCTGGGTCAATTGCAGTTTTGCAAGCTTAACAAAGGGTCACTTATAGCGCCAAATAAAAGAACTAAACCAACTACTCAATTTCCAAAATGTTTGCCTAGGAAAGAGCAAAGGGAGCATCCACAAAGGGTGCAATCAGCTAGGAAGAACATTCATTTTGATAAGAGTGACTTGACCCAACCATGATATTGAAAGGGCCCCTCCCCCCATCTCTGAAGGTCTTGTTTAATCTTGTCAAACAAATGAACAAAAGTAGCCTTGAATAACTGATCAAAGCTCGGGGTAACAGAGAGGCCCAAGAAAAGAAAACCTCCCTGTGCCCATTTAAAGGGGAACCCACCTTCCACGGCAGGTATTCCTTTAAGACCCCCCCGCTTAGGCATTGCCTCTGACCTTGAAAAATTGAACTTGTAACCTGAGAAAGAACCAAATGAATTAATATACTGTATCAAACAGGGCACCGAGAAAAAATAAGAACGTCTTTCACATATAATGTAATCTTATGCACCTTCTACCCCACCTTTGGGGCAGCTATAATAGGTTCCCTACAAATGGCCGCCACCAACGGCTCAATCACCAAAGTGAAAAGCAAAGTTGAAAGTGGACACCCTTACCGACTGCCCCTACCAATGTTAAAATTGTCAGATCTTATACCATTGGTGAGAACCGCCACCAGTGGATCATTGTTAAGGACCCTTACCCATCTAGTAAATACTCTGGCCAAACCGCTCCAGAGTATAAAAGAGATACAGCTATTCTACCCAATCAAATGACTTCTCCACGTCCAAAGAGACCACCAATCCTTGAACCGATCGTTGCTGATACACTTGTATCATGTTAAGCAGTTTCCTAATATTATTAGTGGATCTGTGAACCTTTTTAAAGCCCATCTGATCTTCTTTAACAATAGAGGGCAACACCCCTTCCAACCTCAATGCCAAGGTCTTAGATTTTAAAATCAGAATTTAAGAGTGAGATAGGTCTATAAGAAGCACAGTCCTCCGAGGCCTTCCCTTTCTCGAGGATAAGAGAGATATTAGCCTCTCTCAAGGATAGTGGGAGGCAATCACAAGTATATGAATAGTTATACATGTCTAGCATTGGCCCTGACAGTATGTTTACAAATTCTTTATAAAACTCACTGGGAAGACTAACAGGACTGGACGCCTTACCACTTTGAAGTTGCCTCACTGCTTTCTGTATCTCTTGGGCTGTTAAAGGAGCACTAAGGAGAGACGCCTGCTCAGCAGACACACCAGGAAGATCCAGGTTCCTAAAAAAAGACTCCATTTTATCCTGTCAATCCTCACAACATTCAGACGGATACAGTTCAGAATAGAACCTCCGAAAGGCCACATTGATCTTCTTAGCATTACAAGTAAGAGTCCCATTCCCTTCTCTTTTAGAAGCAATGTAAGTTCCTTCCTGGCTGTGTGCATAAGCATGGAGGTTAAAACAGATCGAAGGGCTGTGATCCGCTGCAGCTTAGTCACTGATGGTCTACTGTAATATGCCGTCTCGGCTGCCTTTAATCATGCCTCGAGCAGACGCTGCTGCTCTCCCTTCCATCGCTTTTAATTAGCCGAGTATGTGATAATTATCCCTCTAGCATAGGCCTTAGCAGTCTCCCAAAGAATGGATGGATTACTAGCTGTTCCTGAGATGGTGGCCAAAATTGCTTCAAATTCCTTAGAGAAGTACTCGGCGAACTTGCTGTCCATGAGCATGAAGGGATCCATTGGCCAGTACCGTGAGCTCATTGCAGTATCCTTAATCTCAACCACTAAATATACTGCTGCGAGATCAGAGATGGCAATATTCCCAATTGAGCAAGATATCACTGAATCTAGAAGAGCTGCGGGAGTTAGGAAAAATCAATCCTCAATGGTGCTTACCAACTGTTTAAATTGTGGAGAAAGCTTTGGGGGGCCTTTGGGCATTCTATCCAGCACAGGATCCATAAGGCAATTAAAGTACCCCCTATAATAATATGCCATGACTCAAAGGCCATCAGCTTAGATAGTGCATCAGTCAGAAATTTAAGTGGTTGAGCCGGAGGACAATAGACATTCAAAATACCATATTCCTCACCATATATTAGGGCCGTAAGCATATCAAACCGACCATATTCATCTTTAACACAATCTACTAATTTAAATGGAAGATTCTTCCAGACAAGTATGGCCACTCTCCTGCTCTTCGTGTTAAAGGACAAGAAAAACACCTGATTAAACACGCCCTGCTATAACTTCAAGTGTTCTTTGTCATTAAGGTGAGTCTCCTGCAACCAGGGCAACATCCACCCTCTCCTTTTAACTGGCAAATGGATCCCTCTAATATTCCAGGTGCACCATTTCAGAACACTGCTAGCCGTGATCCTTTACAACCACCTTTGACCTGTCGAGAGGAAGAATTTGACTTACAGTATGCTGAGCATATACAAAAGCAGACTCATGGAGTATATTTACGAAAAAACAAAAAACAAAACTAACTACAAAACACAAAAGGCACTTAATAGGGGACTCTACCCCCTGCCCATAGAAGGCGCTTACACCTCCCACACACACGTCCATTCCCCTATCCAGCTTGAGCTGCACCCCAGACCCAAGCAATGAAAGGAAATAGACAAAATAATGAGCACTCTGCCCACCCCCAACTATATACCAACACCAATCCTAATCGGAGAATAAAAACACACCAACAGCAGCTTCTTTAAGAAAAGGGGAAAATTACAAGAAACATAACAAGAGGAATAAAAAACAAGCATTATTGTCCATGCCTACAAATCCATCCAAATTATTTTAAAGTGTCCAAGAAATTTTTAATTTGTACCAAGGAGTCAAATGACTGCGCTGTCTTCTCGTGAATAATACAAAGCACCGTTGGATATCTCATTGAATATTGAATACAAGGCCCATTAATTTTCTCTTGACCTCATCAAATGATTTCAAACAATCACCGCCTCAGAAAAGCTCTGGAAAGACATTATCTTATTTCCCAAATATGTCAGGGCCTGTGGATCTTTCCCCATCCTTCTAGAAGATTCTAGGACTCTCTGTTTGTCCCTGTCGCTTTGAAATCATGCCAGGACTGGGCGGGTGCGCCAATCCAGACCAGATCTGTGCACCGCAACCTGGTGAACTCTGTTAACCTTCACCCGGTCTGCCTTGGCATCCCAGCCAAGAAACTGTGGCATCCAGTCTTCAAAAAAGCCTTCCACTCCCTCCGGCAGCCCAACGATCTGGATATTTTCCCTCCACCTTGATTTTCCAGATCATCAACCTGTTCAGTCAAGGCCTGCTCCTGGTTTTCAAGGCCTGGGTCTGCCCACTGAGGACTCGACCTTGGTATCCGATGCTGCAGTCCGCTGCTCAACCTCTTCAACTCAATTCCCAAGCCCTTCCAACTCCTTCTATCTTCCCCAAGTTTCCAAGTCTTCATGTCTTTCCCCACAGTAAAGACAGAGGAGATATATTCATTGCGGATCTCGCCTATTTCCTGTGGTTCTATACATACATGTCCACTTTAGTGCTTGAGGTGTCCTATTCTCTCTCTAGTAATTCATTTTCCTTTAATATACTTAAAGAACCTCTTTGGATTCACCGTGGTGTAATGGTGGGTCTTCCCTGGAATCAAGGATCTTGGAGGCTATAAACCTACCAGCAGAAAGCTGCCAGCCAATAAAAACCAGCAGCTCCCCATTGCCAAACAAATTATACCCTTGCTCCCACGAACTACCCAGCTCCCCCATCAGTCTCCCATTGCTGAATCCTACTCTTGGTCCCAGGGGCAGGACTACCTATCTTTTGCTAAAATTGAAGCTTTTACCTCTATTTTGCCGATTATTTTGGTATTTTCTGTTTTTCTTTTAGAATTTCAGTATCCACAGTGATTTGCTTTATAAGAATATGTTTTTTTTCTGCAATGTGCTCAAGAAAACAACAGAATTTGTCCAGCATGTAAGAATTAACACATTTGAAATGAAACTGAAAGTCTAAAGAGCTCATTGACATCTTTTCAGACAAATCATTTAGAACTCAATTCATTGAAATGGTGCTAGAGACATTTTTATGTGAATGTTACAATAAACACAACAATGTATCTTTTGTGCCAGTAAAATGATTGTTCCATTTTTTTAAACCCACTGTGGAGGCTGGATTTTTTGTAATGGCATTGAAAGCAAAACACTGAACAAGGATGAACATTGACCATGGCAAGAAAACAGGAAACAAACAGTAAGCATAAATGTGTCTTTTTCTGGTTGGCAAGATGTAATGAGTGGTATGCAACAGGTTATGATACTGGAGCTTCAATCTTTTACAATTTATATAAATAATTTGAATGAAGGAACCAAAGAAAAAGTTGCTAAATTTGCTGACAACACAAAGATAGGAAAGTAAGTTGTGAAGACAACACAAGGAAGCTTCAAAGATATAGGTTAAGTGAGTAGTAAAATATCTGGTAAGTGAATATTGAGGGAAACTGTGAAATCATTCATTTTAGCAGAAAAAAATAAAAGATACCATATCATCTAAATGGTAAGATTGCAGATTTGTCAATTATGTCCCCAGTACTAATCCTTATGACACCCTACTAGTTACAGGTTGCCATTCTATAAATGTTCTCTTTATCCGAACTCCCTATCTTCCATTAGTTAGCCAATCTTTTCTCCATTCTAAGAAAGTATCCCTAACACCATTGGCTTTTATCTTATTATGGAGCTTAATGTTTGATATTTCATTGAATGACTTTTGGAAATCCAAATATTTTACATCTATTGACTCTCTTTTATCTGCCCTGCTTGCTCCCCCCAAAAGAACTAGTGAATTTGTCAGGCATGATTTTCCCTTCACGAAGCCATGCCAACTCTATTTCATTTTATTATGTGCTTCTAAGTGCTCGGTTGTTACATCCTTTACAATAGAATTACATTTTCCCAATGCTAGATTGAAAGCTAGTGGGCCTGTAATTACTTGTTCTTTTGTCCCTTTTTCTTTCCTTCCCTTATTGCATAAGACTGTTAATTGGCAGTTTCCCAAACCTTTTGGGACTTTTCCAAAATCTAAGGATTCCTTCCAGATTGTCTTGCAGAGAGGTAACATGATGGCCCTGAGTGTTTGGCAAGTGCCAGGAGCCAATGTCTGTTCACAAAAGGTGCATATGGCTAATCCCTGTCCATCATGCCCTTCAATGGAATTTGGTTGCATGCAAATTGGAGGTAGTGAGGACTGCAGATGCTGGAGATCAGAGCTGAAAATGTGTTGCTGGAAAAGTGCAGCAGGTCAGGTAGCATCCAAGGAGCAGGAGAATCGACGTTTCGGGCATGAGCCCTTCTTCAGGAATAAGGGGGGGGGGGGCATTATGAAGGGCTCATGCCCAAAACATCGATTTTCCTGCTCCTTGGATGCTGCCTGACCTGCTGCGCTTTTCCAGCAACACATTTTCAGCTGCAACTTGGAGGTCCTTTGAAGCAAGCTCAACTCACCATGTACCCAGTCTAGCTTCCATGTCTCATTTTCTCAACATCTCCAAATCTACCATAAATCTCATCATAGCCCATACTGCTCAGACCCCTAAAAGAGTAAGTCTGTGATTTTATAACCTGGTAAATAGTGTTGAAAATATTCTTCAAGATATCTGGCTCAACAGAACCTGACTACCTATGGTGTATATAACGCTAAACATATATAATAAACTATAAATGGTATCTGTTGCTGTCAATAAACTATACATTGTTTAAGATAAGAGCCTCTTCACATTTGACTGTAAAGTGGTTTCCTCAACTACATTAGACCATGCACGTCCTGTAGATTCCTGCAGAAAAGAGGATGGTGGCTGCAAATCTACTATCTCATGGAGCATGATGAACAGTGACAAGAATTCATCTTACAAAATTTGGCAAATGGTGTAGACGTGTACATGCTGGCAGTGCTAAAAGTCTGACCATTTATTTGGACAGAAATTTAAAATGGCTGACCTTGCGGACAGTCAGCAGCTGGAAGAGCTGAATAACTGAAAACCTAACAAAAACGAACCTCAGGGCAATAATTCACAGTGGAAAAGCTACAGAAATTTTAAAAAGCAATCAGACCTGATAAGAAAGTTCAGCATTAATCACATCAAAGTAGTTGTAATGAAGTCACATGCCGATGATCTGTGGGAACAGTCCCACACATTGAGGTTTAGCTAGAGCAAATAGATATCAGAGGCTCTGTTAGCAAGATTTAAATCATAAAGGGGAAAACAGGGATCCAAGATGCAGCGATCTAAGAAGATCACTTTGCAGAGCTCCACACCGCACCGCCCTAACCCACCCTACCCAGAAAAAGTCACAGAGTCCTAGAAAGTTCTAAAAAGCCACTTACCTGAATTCTTGCCATCCAGGGATGCCTAAGAAGGGAACAGGCTCGCCCAAGACCGGGAACATAGCCCAAGTAAAGAATCCTCAGACTTGAGTTCTTACCATGCCCTGGTATCAGAGCTGGTGAAATTTCAGGAGATGCTAGGTAAACAAATTGAAGAAAAGCTGGCCCCGATCTCTGTTATGCTGCAAAAGCATGAGCTGCAGCTGGGAGACCTCAGGAAAAGTTCAATGAGGTTGAACGCAGGGTCACAGTGGTAGAAGCTGGGACTGATTCCTCTAAATATAGGATCCAGGCCCTGGAGATGCAGGTCCATAATGTGCTTGACCAGATCGATGATCTTGAGAACAGGGGCAGGAAGAAAAATATTCGGATTGCTGGTCTGCCGCAGGGGAAAGAAGGTGAGTGACCAGTGGAATATATTGACGATTGGCTGCTGAAATTCCTTAACTTGGAGGCTGGAATGGCAAGTCCGAAGATTGAGAGAGCTCACCGAGTCTGGACCAGCGTCCTTGCCCTGTCCTGGTGTGGTTCCATTATTATAGAGACAAGCAGAGAATTGTGGAAGCTTCCAGAATCCAGGGGGAGGATCCAAAGGTCTTGGTTTACGAGGCCTCTAAGATCATGTTTATCCAGGACTTCTCAGCGGCGGTGATCTTGAAAAGAAAATCCTCTGATGGCATTAAGCAAAGACTGGGGGAGCTCAGAATCCAGTACTCTCTAAGGTACCCAGTAGGACTTCGGATAACCTTTAATGGATCCATACACTTCTTTGACTCATCAGAGAAGCAAGAGACATTGTGGACAAGTTAACTTAGTCCAAACGATTCAATATGTACAGATAGTAGTGTTGTTTGGATATGTGTTTTTTTCTTAAGGAAAGGAAGTTGTGTTGGGGTTTTCTGGGTTAAATTATGCTCGGGGAAGGATAGGGTATTTACTTTTAACTTCTGAATTAAGCTATACTAGAGAATGGGTGGGGTACTTACTTGCTTACTATTCATTCTTAACTTCTTTGTTCACTTTTTTTTTGTATTTCCCTTTTTTGATCATATGTGTTTGTGTTGCAGCTCTAGCTAAGAGGAGAGAAAATGGTTGGGATGGCTAGACACCTATTTACGGGCAGTATAAGCCCAGTTTAGGTATTTAAATGCCTCGATTTCTGTGTTGGCAATGGAGTGAGAAGTTGGCTTTTGGGGTGCATAGGTATCCCCTTTTGGTGACGGGTGAACTCCCCTATCCAATGCCATTGGTGTTTTATATGTTGTTTGTTTTTGGTTTTTGTTGTATATAGTCTTTAATAGTTGTGTAGGTTTGTTAACTGTAGTGGTTTTAGTTTGAGTAGTTTTTATGTTCCATGGATTTTCCTTTATTAAGGCTCAGCAATTTGTAATTCGAGTTCTTCCTCTCTGGAATCTAAATGTTACTGCGGAAAGTTATGGCTAATGACTCTTTTAATTGGCGTTCGATGAAATACCAAGGGAAGTCACTCACCAATTAAGAGGAAAAAGGTACTCTTGAGTCTTAGAAAGGAAAAGGTGGATATTGCTTTCTTGCAGGAGACACATTTGGATGATAGGAAATGTTTGAAATTGCAACAAAATGGCTTTGATCGTGTTTACTTTTCATATTTTAATACTCGGAGTAGGAGAGAGGCTATATTGGTTAGGAGGAATTCCCATTTAAGTTA
Organism: Chiloscyllium plagiosum; assembly: GCF_004010195.1. Lineage (NCBI taxonomy): Eukaryota > Metazoa > Chordata > Chondrichthyes > Orectolobiformes > Hemiscylliidae > Chiloscyllium > Chiloscyllium plagiosum. The sequence goes on along the minus strand of NC_057711.1, from coordinate 82,664,762 downwards.
CTAGAGTGTGTTAAAGACACATGCGGGAGGCTCATAATCCTTGAAGCTTTGATAAATGGGGAAGAATGCGGTATTTTAAATGTCTATTGTCCCCGAGCCCACCCCCTCAGATTTCTGGTAGATGCGTTCTCTAAATTGATTAGTCTTGAATCTCAGCATATCACCATAGGGGGAGATTTTAATTGTCCTATGGATCTCGTGGTAGGCAGGTTGCCCAAAGGCCCCCTGATACCTTCTTTACAAACCAAGCAATTATTGGATTTGTGTGTGGAGTTAGGGTTGGTGGACGTCTGGAGGCATCTCCACCCTACAGGCAGGGATTTTACATTTTTTCCAATCTGCACAGGTGCCACACAAGGATTGATTTTTTTCTGACCCCCGTGGCAACCCTGGACTTGGTGGCATCTTGTACGATTGGTAATATTGCCATCTGTTGGTTAAGATTAAGGATGCTGTAGCGGGTCTAAGACACTAGTGAATGGATCCCTTCATCCTTGAGGATAGTAAGTCTGTGGAGTATTTCTCCAATAAATTCAGGGTGTTCCTAGACATTCACTCAGGTTCAGTTAGTAGCCCTCCCATTCTTTGGGAAACTGCCAAAGCCTATGCCAGGGAGTTAGTTATTTCTTACTCCGCCAGTAGGAAGCAGCAGAAGGGTGAGCAGCAATGTCTGCTCGAAGCACGGCTGAAGGCAGCCGAGAAGGCTTACTCTGACAGGCCCTCATTGGCTAAGCTGCAAAGGATCACAGTGCTTCCATCTGTATTGAACTCCATGTTCATGCAGACAGCAAAGAAGGAGCTGGCTTTTGTAAAACAAAGGCAGTTTGAACATGGAGACAAACCTGGCAAGTGCTTCACATATCTTGCCGGGAAAAGGAGTGCCCCTCCCCAGTCCATTACGTTGATCAGGGAAAGTGCTGGAAACCTAACCTGTGATTCTAAAAAGATCAGTGCTGCATTTCAGAGATTTTATTCTGAATTATACCAGTCTGAAAGTTGTGAGGATGGGCAGGCTAGGATGGAGTCTATTTTCAAGAATCTGGAGCTTCTGGGTGTAACCCACAAATGACAGACTTTTCTTAACGCCTCTTTCTCAGAGCAAGAGGTGCAGGAGGCTGTGAAGCAGCTTCAGAGTGGAAAGGCACCTGGTCCTGATGGAGTTCCCAATGAATTCTATAAGGATTTTATAAACATATTCTCAGGCCCAATGCTTAACATGTTTAATGATTCATACAGCCATTATTGCCTCCTGCCATCTCAAAGAGAGGCAAGTATCTCTCTTATTCTTAAAAAAGGAAAAGCTTGAAAGACTGTGCTTCTTACAGGCCCATTTCACTTTTAAATGTTGATTTTAAAATGTTTTCCAAGATTCTTGCATTAAGGCTGAAAACTGTGTTGCCTTCTATTATTAAAGAGGTCCAGACGGGCTTTATAATGGCCTGCAGATCTCCAATTAATGTTAGAAGGCTGCTTAATGTAATTCAAACTGTGTCAACAACAGTCTGTACAGGGATTGGTGATCTCTCTAAATGCAGAGAAGGCATTTGACTGGGTCGAGTGGCCGTACCGTTATTATATTCTAGAGCGGTTTGGCTTGGGCGAACCCTTTATAAGATGGGTAAAAGTTCTCTATAGTGACTGTCTCGCCACAGTTCTCACCAATGGTGTGCGATCAAACAATTTGTTGTACGCGGACAATGTCCTCATCTTTTTGTCAAACCCAGCAGCTTTGGTGTCTCATCTGATACAATTTATCAAATTGTTTGGCACCTTTTCGGGTTACAAGATCAATTTTGCAAAATCAGAGGATGTTACAAAAATACTAGGTTTTGAGGGCGAATCCCGATTCCCTTTTAAGTGGTCACGGGGGTTTTCTTTATTTGGGTATATTCATTACTCCAGTTTTCCATCAACTGTTTAAAGCTAATTTTGTTCATTCATAGAGTCTTGGGGTCATAGAGTCATAGAGATGTACAAAATAGAAACAGACCTTCGGTCCAACTTGTCCATGCCAACCAGATATCCCAACCTAATCTAGTCCCAGCTGCTAGCACCCAGCCCATATCACGCCAAACTCTTCCTATTCATATACCGATCCAAATGTCTTTTAAATGTTGCAATTGTACCAGCCTCCACCACTTCGTCTGGCAGCTCATTCCATACACTACCACCCTCTGTGTGAAAAAGTTGCCCCTTAGGTCCCTTTTATATTTTTCCCTCTCACCCTAAACCTATGCCCTCTAGTTCAGGACTACACCACCCCAGGGAAGAGACTTTGTCTATTTATCTTATCAATGCCCCTCATGATTTTGTAAACCTCTATAAGGTCACCCTTCAAACCTTTGATGTTCCAGAGAAAACAGCCCCAGCCTATTCAACCACTCCCTATAGCTCAAATCCTCCAACTCCAATTCTGGCAACATGCTTGTAAATCTATCCTGAACCCTTTCAAGTTTCACAACATCCTTCCAATAGGATTGAGACTAGAATTGCACACAATATTTCAAAAGTGGTCTAACCAATGACCTGTACAGCTGCAACATGACCTCCCAACTCCTGTACTCAATACTCTGACCAGTAAAGGAAAGCATACCAAACACCTTCTTCACTATCCTATCTATCTGCAATTCTACTTTCAAGGAGCTATGAACTTGCACTCCAAGGTCTCTTTGTTCAGCAACACTCCCCTGGATCTTACCATTAAGTATGTAAGCCCTGCTCTGATTTGCTTTTCCAAAATACAGCACCTCACATTTATCTAAATTAATCTCTATCTGCCACTCCTCAACCCACTGGCCCATCTGATCAAGATCCTGTTGTAACCTGAGGTAAACTTCTTCACTGTCCACTACACTTGCAATTTTGGTGTCATCTGCAAACTTACTAACTGTAACTCCTATGTTAAAAATCACACAACACTAGGTTACAGTCCAACAGGTTTATTTGGAAGCACACTTGCTTTCAGAGCGCTGCTCCTTCATCAGGTGAAGGAGCAACGCTCCGAAAGCTAGTGTGCTTCCAAATAAACCTGTTGGACTATAACCTGGTGTTGTGTGTTTTTAACTTTATACACTCAATTCCTACACCAGCATCTCCAAATCATGTATCTCCCATGTTCACCAATCCTTGTGGCACACCACCATCTGTCTTCTATCTTTGAACCAGTTCTGTATCCAAATGGTTAGTTCTCCTAGTATTCCATGAGATCTAACCTTGCTAACCACCCTCCCATGGGGCACCTTGTTGAATTTCTTACTGAAGTCCATATAGATCACGTTCACTGCTCTTCCCTCATCGAAACTCTTTTTTTACTTCTTCAAAAAACTCAAACAAGTTCATTAGACTGATTTCCCACGCACAAAGCCATGCTGACTATCCCTACTCAGTCCTTGCCTTTCCAAATATGTGTAAATACTGTCCCTCAGGATTCTATCCAACAATTTGCCCACCACTGAGGGCAGGCTTACCAGTCTATGGTTACCTGAATTGTCCTTACCACCTTTTTTAAATAATGGCACCACATTAGTCAACCTCCAGTCTTCCGGCACCTCACCTCTCAGCAAAGGGCCCAGCAATCACTTCCCTAGCTTCCCACAGAGTCGTAGGGTACTGCTGATCAGGTCCTGGGGATTTATCCACCTTTATGCGTTTCAAGACATCCAGCACTTCCTCCTCTGTAATATGGACATTTTTCAAATGTCACCATCTATTTCCCGACATTCTATATCTTCCGTGTCCTTCTCCACAATAAACACTGATACAAAATACTCGTTTAGTATCTCCCCCATCTCCCGCGGCTCGACACAAAGGCTGCCTTGCTGACCTTTGAGGGGCCCTATTCGCTCCCCAGTTACCTTTTTGTCCTTAATGTATTTGTAAAAATCCTTTGGATTCTCCTTAACCCTTTTATCAAAGCTATCTCATGTCACCTTTTTGCCCTCCTGATTTTCTTCTTAAATATAGTCCAACTGCCTTTATTCTCTTCTAAGGATTCACTCGATCTCTCCTGTCTATACCTGACATATGCTTCCTTCTCATTTATTTGACTTAATCAAACAAGACCTTTGAAGGTGGGAGGCATTTCCGGTTTCTCAGTTAGGTTGGATAGCCCTCATTAAAATGTACCCTATGTGAATGCTCCCCTTGATTTTCACAAGGCAAACGTTCAGGAGACTGAATGGCTGACTCAGCTATTTTATCTGGCATCATAAGCAGCCCCTTATTAAGTTAGTTAAATTGCAATTGCCTCATGGACTGGGGGGAGTGGATCTCCAGACATTAAAAACTGTCAACTAATCTCACTTTTATCATATGTGAGCGACTGGGCTTGTGGGAACCCTGGTTAGATACTGAAACCTTTCATGCAATGTGCCACCTTACTAGCTTACTATAATAAATGAGCACAGTTAAGGAGTATTGCCACAACCCAATAGTTACTAATACTGTTAAAGCATGGAGGGCAATACGGCAGAGTGAAGACAATATTGCCAAAACATCTTCTTTTACACCTATATTTAGTATGCCGGGTTTTCAACCGGGGATGATAGATTCAGGATTCAAACATTAGGCAGCTAGGGGTGTGTCTTGCATGGGCGACTTATTTGAGGGGGACGCAATAATGTCATTTGACCAATTAGCTTGGAATTACAATCTATCTAGCAGGTATTATTTCATTTTTTTCAAATTAGGGATTTCATTCAAAAAAGGACTACACTTCTAACCAATCCCTGCAGATCCGACATGGAGAAGAATGTGCTCAGTGCTAAGAACATGCTTTCTGTCAACTCTCTTTATCACCTATTGCGGAGTGCCCTTCAGATGAGATCAAATGGCTTTACAGTGTGTGGGAGAGAGCGTAGGGCTTTGAGATCTCCTCAGAGACATGGGAAGATATTTGGGAAAGTGGAAGAAAGATCTCCATTTGCAATAGGACCCATGCTTTACAGTTGAAGATTCTCCACTTGGCTCCAGATTGTTTATCAAAATTTAAACCAGGAGTATCTTCAACATGTCCCAAGTGCAAATCGAGTACAGGCAGTCTTACTCATTACTCCGAACATACTGAGTGGTGTGGTAGTTGCAATAGAGAGGATTTTGAGGACAAGGCTGGAGATGAACTGGATTTCTCTTCTTCTTGGCCTGCCCAGTGTATTCCCTGTAGATGCACATAAGAAAAAGCTTTTCAACATCCTTGCTTTCTGTGCAAGAAAGAATATTCTGTTGGTTGGGAGTGTGAAAACCCTCCGAGTTTGTCAGGTTGGTGTAAGATAGTTATGGAGCATATCCCTTTGGATATTCTTACAAGAATGGCGCATTATAAAACTGAGAATTTTTAGAAAACATGGCAGCCCTTTTTGGACTACCTGGACACAGATGTGTCTGCCACACTAATTAGTGCTTTTATATAGCTGGAACAATTGTTTTTTATGAGTCTAATACCCAGAGAGGAGGCATACAAATGTATGAATATGTGTTAATTAATGCTCTTGATGGCCAAGAGCCAGTGCTTTGTCTTGTTGAGGCATATTATTATTATTATTATTATCATTATTATTATGTATTAGTTGTTAGCTATAATTTATTTATGTATTTAGCTGTTTTTATAAATAGATTTACACATGAATGCAGTTTGATTTTATTTTTTCTTTTTCTTCCTTTACACTATTTTGAATTATATTGTTTTGTATTTGTTGTAACATCAAAAAATCTATTTTACAATAAACCTACACTTAAAAAAAAGGGAAACTTTATATAAATCGTTAGCTGGGAAAGCTAGAAGTACGCAAAGTGTTTACAGTTAAGTCTGAGCATGCAATCATAGTGAGCAAACATTACAGTAAAAATATCAAGTAAAGGGTTAATTAGAGTCATAGAGTCAAAGAGATGTACAGCATGGAAACAGACCCTTCGGTCCAACCCATCCATGCCGACCAGATATCCCAACCTAATCTAGTCCCACCCGCCAGCACCCAGCCCATATCCCTCCAAACCCTTCCTATTCATATACCCATCCAAATGCCTCTTAAATGGTGCAATTGAACCAGCCTCCACCACTTGCTCTGGCAGCTCATTCCATACACATACCACCCTCTGTGTGAAAAAGTTGCCCCTTAGGTCTCTTTTATATCTTTCCCCTCTCACCCTAAACCTATGCCCTCTAGTTCAGGACTCCCCGATCCCAGGGAAAATACTTTGTCTATTTATCCAATCCATGCCCCTCATGATTTTGTAAACCTCCCCTCAACCTTCGACTCTTTAGGGAAAACAGTCACAGCCTGTTCAGCCTCTCCCTACAGCTCAAATCCTCCAACCCTGGCAACATCCTTGTAAATCTTTTCTGAACCCTTTCAAGTTTCACAACATCTTTCCAATAGGAAGGAGACCAGAATTGCACACAATATTCCAACAGTGGCCTAACCAATGTCCTGTACAGCCACAACATGACCTCCCAACGCATGTACCCAATACTCTGACGAATAAAAGAAAACATACCAAACGCCTTTTTCACAATCCTATCTACCTGCGACTTCACTTTCAAGGAGCTATAAACCTGCACTCCAAGGTCTCTTTTTTCAGCAATACTCCCTCGAACCTTACCATTAGGAGTATAAGTCCTGCTAAGATTTGCTTTCCCAAATGCAGCATCTCACATTTATCTGCTTTAAACTCCATCTGCCTCTTCTCAGCCCATTGGCTCATCTGGTCAAGATCCTGTTGCAATCTGAGGTAACCTTCTTAGCTGTCCACAACATCTCCAATTTTGGTGTCATCTGCAAACTTACTAACTATACCTCTTATACTCACATCCAAATCATTTATGTAAATGACACAAAATAGAGGACCCAGCACCAATCCTTGTGGCACTCCACTGGTCACAGGCCTCCAGTCTGAAAAACCACCCTCCACCACCACCCTCTGTCATCTACCTTTGAGCCAGTTCTGTATCCAAATGGCTAGTTCTCCCATTATCCCCTGTGATCTAACCTTGCTAACCGGTCTCCCATGGGGAATCTTGTCAAACACCTTACTGAAGTCCATATAGATCACATCTACTGCTCTGCCCTCATCAATCTTCTTTGTTACTTCTTCAAAAAACTCAATCAACTTTGTGAGACACGATTACCCATGCAAAAAGCCATGTTGACTATCCCGAATCAGTCCTTGCCCTTCCAAATATATGTACATCCTGTCCCTCAGGATTCCCTCCAACAACTTGCCCACCGCAGACATCAGGCTCACTAGTCTACAGTTCCCTGGCTTGTTCTTACCACCCTTCTTAAACAGTGGCACCACTTTAGTCAACCTCCAGTCTTCCAGCACCTCACCTGTCACTATCGATGATACAAATATCTCAGCAAGAGGCCCAACAATCACTTCTCTAGCTTCCCACAGAGTTCTAGGGTACACCTGATCAGGTCCTGGGGATTTATCCTCCTTTATCCATTTCAAGACATCCAGCACTTCCTCCTTTGTAATATAGACATTTTGCAAGATGTCACCATCCATTTCCCTACGGTCTATATCTTCCATATCCTTTTCCACAGTAAATACTGATGCAAAATACTCGTTTAGTATCTCCCCCATTTTCTGCAACTCCACACAAAGGCCGCCTTGCTGATCTTTGAGGAGCCCTATTCTCTCCCTAGTTACCCTTTTGTCCTTAATGTATTTGTAAAAATTCTTTGGTTTCTCCTTAATTCTATTTGCCAACGCTATTTCATGTCCCCTTTTAGCCCTTCTGCTTTTCTCTTAAGTATACTCCTACTGCCTTTATACTCTTCTAAGAGTTCACTCGATCTATCCTGTCTATACCTGACATATGCTTCCTTCTTTTTCTTAACCAAACCCTCAATTTCTTTCGTCATGCAGCATTCCCTATACCTACCAGTCTTTCTTTTCACCCTAACAGGAATAGACTTCCTCTGGATTCTTGTTATCTCATTCCGAAGGCTTCCCATTTTCCACCATCCCTTTACTTGCGAACATCTGCCTCCAATCAGCTTTCAAAAGTTCTTGCCTAATACCGTCAAAATTGGCCTTTCTCCAATTTAGAACTTCAACTTTTAGATCTGGTCTATCCTTTTCCATCATTATTTTAAATCTAATGGAATTATGGTCGCTGGCCCCAAAGTGCTCCCCCACTGACACCTCAGTCACCTGCCCTGCCTTATTTCCCAAGAGTAGTTCAAGTTTTGCACCTTCTCTCATACATACATCCACATACTGAATCAGAAAATGTTATTGTACACTCTTAACAAATTCCTCTCCATCTCAACCCTTAACACTATGGCAGTCCCAGTCTGGACATAGTATGTTTTCTCAAGGAGGCTTTGGAGATATGCTTGAAACATTTGCTCTGACAGAAAAGAGAGGGAAAAGCAAAAAAAAAAGAATTGTTAGATGTTGGAAGTGTTATTTATAATATATGTTTTGCTGTTCTAACTTTGTACAGCAAAGTTTATCACTGTTTGTTCAAAACCATGAAATTTAATGGCTTTATTCTTTTCGAATGTACCTGGATCTGACACTTGGAAGACAAAATAGCTGGTCTCCAGCCAGATGTTAACATATATTTAACAGTCTGGTCCATTATCAAAACACAAATAAGAACCAACAGCTCTCCAGTGCACACTACCATCATTTTGAGGTTCTACTTTTCAGTCTCTTGCTTAGTCTCTAAATTGTACTTTCAGGACTTTGTCCCTCTTTTACTGTGGGCTGTTCTCTGGCTTTTCACTCTAGCCCAAAAGTATATACTGCAGCCATTCTATGTCACTCTTGACTCAGCATCTCAACATACAATTCTGCATTCACATCCATAGCCACAGAAATGCCTATTTATGCTCGTAACTATTGAATCACCTGCAATATTGTGCTTCCATTCTTCATCCCCCAGCTGAGTGCAGCTGAGTCCACACGGGGAACATTAAATCCAATCCTATGACTCTCTTTGCTTTTGGACAGTGTTCTCAGAAACAGGGTGGCTCTAAGGTCTTGTAGACTCCTCAACCAGTGTACACAATATTAATTTACCCAGGTAGGTTAGTGTATATCAGGAAAGGACTACACAGCACGAGAGTGCAGTCGGTGAACCATATCATAACTTTACTTAAGACAAGAAAGGTTCAGAGTTAAATTTTACATTTTTAATAACGCGACTGCTAACTATCAGATTATTTAGAAACTTGAAATAATTCCCAGTTACTCATAACTTTGCTGGTCTGCTGTTCAGTCTTTTCTTGTATTAATGGGTTGACTCCCTCTGTCTCTGTCTCTCTCTTTCTCTCTCTCTCTCCGTCTCTCTCTCTCTCTCCCTCATCAGAGGACGAGCTGCTCTGGTCACCTCTGTATCTCAACCTGCCTCTAGGCAGGCTGGAGAGTGGGGGGTAACCCCAGTCCTACTGGGCTGGGTTCTTATACCCTCCTAGTTATCTGTCTCAAGCCAGAATTATCTCTTGACTCTGTCTTGGTTCCAACATTCCACCACACTTTGCTTTTTGGCCAACTTTGATGCCCTGTTTATTTCAGTTGTGTGTCTGTATTTCTAGGCTCCCTTCTTAATGATTTTTATTTCACTTGAGCAGTCGCAGGCTGCTACAACAGTCTGTTTGTTCAACGGTACAGAGCATTCCACACTTCTGTGCAGCCACGCATCTACGTCTGTTGAAGGGTACAGGACGATATGTGCAACAATCCTGAGATGATAACTTTTGAAAAGACATTTGAATTCCCAGTGACCAACTTAAAGAAATTAAACAGCAAGATTTCAAGTTCTAAAACTTTGCGGTAACAAACAAGTATCAGAATCAACTAAATGCTACTTTATGGGCAGCTAATACTCCAATTGACCAAAATAAAAATTCTTAATATTGTCTTAAATAACCAGTAATCTCATATAGCAGCATGCAGTTTACAGCATCTTCAACATTGTCACCGTCTTTTTAGAACATAGTTCACATTGACTCCCAACTTCCAATAAGTTTGTCTCCCCATTTTGTTCAGTCCTGATGCTCAGCGGAAGATCCTCTGCCTTCGTCCTCTGAGAATTTCTGAACTGAATTTCAACAGTAAAGCCTGCTCAAGTAATTTATCTTGCCAGCCTCACCAGAACAAATCCTCTAGAGTGTTTATGTTGCTCAGGATGTGAAGCTTAAATGAGAAACTATCTTCCCTCCTAAATTCTACCTGGAAGCTCACAGAGGACACACATTATTCTCGCCTTTCTGTATTCAGTCAAGGAATGTAGTCATCACTTGCTGAGCCAGCATTTATTGCCAATCCCCAAATTGCCCTGAGGGGTAAGTGCACTCACACCACTGTTAGGGAAGGAGTTCCAGGACTTTGACAAATCGACAGTTAAACAATGGGATTAAAGTTTGCATTTAGGATGGTATGTGGTTTGAAAGGGATCTTGCAGGTAGTGGTGTTCCTATTTATCTGCTGCCTTTGGTCTTCTAGTAGAGGGTGTGAGTTTACAAGGTGCTGCCTAGGAAGTATTGCTGAATTATTGGACTGCTTCTTGGAGATAGCAGACACTGCACCACTGCATGTTGGAGGGAATTAATGTTGAAGGTTGAAAATATGGTGCTAATCAAGCTGACCAGCTTGTCCTGGATGGTGTCAAGCTTCACAAGTTTTTAGATTAGATTAGATTACATTACAGTGTGGAAACAGGCCCTTCGGCCCAACAAGTCCACACCGACCCGCCGAAGCGAAACCCACCCATACCCCTACATTTACCCCTTACCTAACACTACGGGCAATTTAGCATGGCCAATTCACCTGACCCTGCACATCTTTTGGACTGTGGGAGGAAACCGGAGCACCCGGAGGAAACCCACGCAGACACGGGGAGAACGTGCAAACTCCACACAGTCAGTCGCCTGAGGCGGGAATTGAACCCAGGTCTCAGGCACTGTGAGGCAGCAGTGCTAACCACTGTGCCACCGTGCCGCCCACTAACTGCACTCATCCAAGCAAGTTTGTTGGAACTGCACTCATCCAAGCAAGTGGACAATATTTTATCTCACTCCCGACTTGTATTTTGTAAATGGTAGCCAGTCTTTGGAGAGTCAGGAGGTGAGTTACTCATTGTGTGCTGACTAGATTGGTGGAAATCATTTGCTTCTGTGAAACCTCTGTTTCTAACTCTCTCTCTCTCACTCTCTCTCTATCCAGGCTTTTTTAAACATACTTTCAGGAGTATGCAAGTCTACACAAAGTAAGACACTATCTCGCTCTTTGTGTTCAAGTGTGAAACATGGAAATAGATTCAGTAACCTTGGCCTTCTGTTCCTATGGTAACCATCACCTGGCGTAATGCTGGGTAAAGAGTCCAATACAACTTCACACATTCCTCCTTTTCCAGAGTGTTCTTTATTTCTTGAAATTAAAAGAGACAATTTAAATATAGTCATCTTCTTAAACCTCGCATTTGTAGTACATGGTCTGTCAGAATACTAGAACAAGGAAACATAGACACATGTTGACTAAATGGAAGTTTAGAAAAGATGTTAGGAATAGTTTTCCATACAAAAGTGGTCAACACATGAGATCATCTTCCGATTGCAGTAATAAAACAAATTGAATAAGTGGATGTAGGTTTGCTTGCTGAGCTGGAAGGTTCATTTCCAGACGTTCCATCACCCTACTAGGTAACATCTTCAGTGGTCCTCAGGCAAAGCACTGCTGATAAGTCCGGCTTTCTATTTATATGTTTGGGTTTCTTTGGATTGGTGATATCATTTCCTGTGGCAAAGTCACTTCCTCTTCTTTTTCTCAGGGGGTGGTAGATGGGGTCTAACTTGATGTGTTTGTTGATAAAGTTCCGGTTGGAATGTCATGCTTCTAAGAATTCTCATGCGTGTCTTTGTTTGGCTTGTCCTAGGATGGATGCTTTGTCCCAGTCTAAGTGGTGTCCTTCCTCATCCGTATGTAAGGATACTAGTGAGAGTCATAGAGTCATAGAGATGTACAGCATGGAAACAGACCCTTCGATCAAACCCATCCGTGCCGACCAGGTATCCCAACCCAATCTAGTCCCACCTGCCAGCACCCGGCCCATATCCCTCCAAACCCTTCCTATTCATATACCCATCCAAATGCTTCTTAAATGTTGCAATTGTACCAGCCTCCAACACATCGATGGCAGCTCATTCCATACACGTACCACCCTCTGCATGAAAAAAGTTGCCCCTTAGGTATCTTTTATATCTTTCCCCTCTCACCCTAAACATATGCCCTCTCGTCCTGGACTCCCCAAACCCAAGGAAAAGACTTTGCCTATTTATCCTATCTATGCTACACATAATTTTGTAAACCTCTATAAGGTCACCCCTCAGCATCCGATGCTCCAGGGAAAACATGCCCAAGCCTGTTCAGCCTCGCCCTGTAGCTCAAATCCTCCAACCCAGGCAACATCCTTGTAAATCTTTTCTGAACCTTTTCAAGTTTCATAACATCTTTCTGATAGGAAGGAGACCAGAATTGCACACAATATTCCAACAGTGGCCAAACCAGTGTCCTGTACAGCCGGAACATGACCACCCGACTCCTGTACTCAATACTCTGACCAATAAAGGAAAGCATACCAAATGCCTCCTTCACTATCCTATCTTCCTGCGACTCCACTTTCAAGGAGCTATAAACCTGCACTCCAAGGTCTCTTTCTTCAGCAACACTCCCTAGGACCTTACCATTAAGTGTACAAGTCCGGCTAAGATTTGCTTTCCCAAAATGCAGCACCTCGCATTTATCTGAATTAAACTCCATCTGCCACTTCTCAGGCCATTCGCCCATCTGGTCAAGATCCTGTTGTAATCTGAGGTGACCCTCTTCGCTATCCACTACACTTCCAATTTTGGTGTCATCTGCAAACTTACTAACTGTACCTCTTATGCTCACATCCAAATCATTTATGTAAATGACAAAACGTAGAGGGGCCAGCACCGATCCTTGTGGCACTCCACTGGTCACAGGCCTCCAGTCTGAAAAACAACCCTTCACCACCACCCTCTGTCATCTACCTTTGAGCCAGTTCTGTATCCAAATGGCTACTTCTCCCTGTATTCCATGAGATCTAACCTGGCTAATCAGTCGAATGCCTTACTGAAGTCCATATAGATCACATGTACTGCTCTGCCCTCATCAATCTTCCCCGAAGAAGGGCCTGTGCCCGAAACGTCGAATCTCCTGTTCCCTGGATGCTGCCTGACCTGCTCTCCTGTTCCCTGGATGCTGCCTGACCTGCTGTGCTGTTCCAGCAATAAAGTTTCAACATCCTCCCAAGCAGCTCTAGCAAATTTTCCTGCCAGTATATTCGTCCCCTTCCAATTTAGGTGCAATCCATCCTTCTTGTACAGGTCACTCCTACCCCAAAAGAGATTCCAATGACCCAAAAATGTGAATCCTTCCCTCATACACCAGCTCCTCAGCCATGCATTCATCTGCTCTATCCTCCTATTCCTGCCCTCATTAGCTCGTAGCACTGGGAGTAATCCAGATATTACTACCCTTGAGGACCTCCTTTTTAAATTTCTGCCTAACTCTCTGCAATCTCCCTTCAGAGTCTCAACCTTTTCCCTTCCAATGTCATTGAGAGAGGGTTATGTCTTTTTGTGGCTAGTTGGTGTTCATGTATCCTGATGGCTAGTTTTCTGCCCTTTTTAGGATTGAACAAGCAGATGAAATAAGCCTTTGTGCAGTGGTTTGATTCACAGGAAAAAAGCAAGTGGGGGAAGAAAATCTCTGAAATGCTCCTGTAGAGGCCCAAGGATCAAGAATGCTCTCCTACTTCCCCAGAGATCTAACTGCACCTATTTTACAATGCTAATACGACAAACACCTCTAACTAACCTTTTTATTCAGGATTATCTATTTGTGAATGCATAACAAACACCAGTCTTTCGCCCATATAGCGTTTTTGTATCCAAAGGACCCATTTTGGGCTGCTTTTGTGTCCCCCAGTTGTGTCCCCTTACTACTCTAAGGCCTGATTGGTCAGACCATACAATCATAGAGCCACAGAGTCAGAGAGCATAGAAACAGACCCTTTGACCCAACTCATCCATGCCGACCAGATTTCCCAAACTGAATTCGTCCCACTTACCTGTATTCAGCCCATATCTCTCTAAACCACTCCCATTCATGTAACTGTCCAAATGTCTTTTCAATGTTATAACTGTACTTGCCTCGATCACTTCCTCTGCCTGCGCCTGGCCCATATCCATCCAAACATTTCTTATTCATCTAAATGTCATTTAAATATTGTAACTGTACCCATATCCACCACTTCCTCTGGAATTTCATTCCACATATAAACCACTCTGTGTGTAAAACAAATTTCCTCTCATGTCCTTTTTAAATCTTTCTCCTCTCGCCTTAAAAATATGCCCCTAGTCTTGAAATACCCCACAATAGGGAAAAGACATCTTGAAATTTATGGGAAGTTTCACCTTGGTTATGGAGAGAGATAGGTGCGTGCAACAGAGTAGGTTTTACAATTGGGGGAAGGGTAAATACGATGCTGTAAGACAGGATCTCAGGAGCATAACTTGGGAGCATAGGCTGTCAGGGAAGGATGTCGTGGAAATGTGGAACTTTTTCAAGGAACAGATACGACGTGTCCTTGATATGTATGTACCTGTCAGGCAGGAAAGAAATGGTCGTGTGAGGGAACCTTGGTTGACGAGGGAGGTTGAATGTCTTGTAAAGAGGAA
>NC_057711.1:82642241-82648701 GCF_004010195.1 Chiloscyllium plagiosum | reverse complement strand
GGGGAGATGTTAGGGGTGGGTTCTTTACCCAGAGAGTGGTGGGGGCATGGAATGCGCTGCCTGTGGGAGTGGTAGAGTCAGAATCTTTGGTGACCTTTAAGCGGCAATTGGATAGGTACATGGATGGGTGCTTAAGCTAGGACAAATGTTCGGCACAACATCGTGGGCCGAAGGGCCTGTTCTGTGCTGTATTGTTCTATGTTCTATGAAAGCTTTTTTTTTTGTTTTTTTCTGTTTCAGAAGGTTTACCGGACCAAAAAATCCTTAACTCTGTTTTCTCTCCACAAATTCTGCCAGACCTGTTGAGTTTCTTCAGCTATTTCTGTTTTTGTTTCAATTTTACAGCATTGCAATTTTTTTTTTAATTTCAGCTTTAGACTTACTCCATTCTCCCTCAAACCTCTAAATTCAATGATAACATGATGGCTGTGACCTACAGAGCTTTCGCTATGAGGTCATTAATTTATCTTATCTCATTGCACAATGCTCGATATAGAACTGCTCTCAAGTCAGCTCTAGAACATACTGTTCTAAGTAACGATTCTGAAAACATTCTATTGACTCCTCATCTAGGCTACCATTAGCCATCTGTTTTTCCAGTCTAGTCGTGAATTAAACCCCCCAGTATCATTACCATATCTTTCTGACAAGCTTCCTATTATTTCTTCCTTCATGGTCCACCCTACCTTTTGGGTTAGTTTTGGTAGGCCTGCACACCAATCACACAAATTGATTTCCTGCCTTTATCATTTCTCACCTTCCCAAATCACTTCCTGAATTGGTAATTCATCTCCAATGTGCAAATATGAGCACGAATTAAGAGTTGCCTTCCACATTTTCCTAACTTTTTGTCCTTTCTCAATTGTCTGTACCCTTCAATATTCAGGTTTCAGTGGATGTCATCCTGCAGCTATGTCTCTGTAATGGCTATCAGATCATAATTATTTATTTCTATTTGTCCTTATAAGTTCATCTGTTTTGGTCCAAGTGTAACGTGCAATCAGACACAGAGCCCTCAGCTCTGTCATAGAGAGTCATGGAATGGTACAGCACAGAAATAGACTCCTCGGTCCAACTTATCATGCCAACCAGATATCCCAACTTAATCTAGTCCTATTTTCCAGCATTTGGCCCATAACCCTCCTAAACCTTCCTATTCATGTATCTGTCAGATGCCTTTTAAACATTCCAATTGCACCAGCCTCCACCAACTTATTCCACATACACATTATTTTTGTAACCTCTATTGTTATCTGTTAATTTATCTTACATTTGCACTGTCTAACTCTTCCTGTCATGATCTGTTTATCATTACCTATATTAATATATTTCTCTCTTGCCTTGTCTCTACTGTGGTTCACCTAATCTGCCCAATTTTATTTCCTTGTCCCACTGCTTAATCTAAAGGCCTACTTGTTTTGTTGTGCGCTCACTTGAACACCAGCCTCAAAATGGTTCAGGTGTCGACTGACTACTGGTACAGATCCCACTGAACATGAGGTGGTGTGCTGGAAATGATCCACCATTGGGTTCCTGAGCCTGAATCAAAGATCCACTTCAGAAATCTGTTTTAAAATAGATGTCATTTTTTTCTACTTCTGTTTGGATCTTCTTATGTTGAGAATGTCATTCACAAATTACTTTTACCGGCACTAAAGCAAATATCAGAACCCTGAGTATAATTCCTGATGCCCAAATCCTAAGTTATTGTGCCTCCAACTTTGGTTTCAGCAAATATATGATTTTCCATCACTGTGAAGTAGCAACTAGGCAATGTTTCCATGTCCCTTTTCCAAGCATTTTGATTGTATCTGACAATCGAAGTTTCTCTGAGGCTCATTTAATAAGTGACTATCTGGGTGATAGCACACAAAAGCCTCATGTTCAACTCATCTCATCTCAACTGGGGTGATGACAGAAATGCTATAAATTGATTTAGCAATTTGTTTTATTGTTCCACCTATGTTGAAAATCCTGCTGATTTGCTAAACCTAAAATTTTAAAGAGCAACCTTGAAGTGGTTCTGTTACTTAGGACATAAGACAGAGAAACAGACCATTCAGCTCATCCAGTCTGTGCTAGTATTGTGCTTCCCTCAAACCTCCTCCCTTCTGTTTTAATCTAAATCGACCATTTCCACATCTGTAACCATCAATTTCCATCTCTGTCAGTGATGTAGGTTCCTTATAAGTGCATTTGTGATGTTCACTTCAACCATTCCCTGCAGTAACAAATCCATATTGGACATTTTCCATATCGAATTCAGTAGACTAAAAGGTGACTCCAAGGTAGATTCTTATGCTGAATACGTTTTGAGAAATTTGAAGGAAAGAAAGAAACCGAAGCAAACTCAGTCTGAGTTGGTTGTAATTTTTGTCAATTTTTTTGTGAGTCACAATCCTGGTTAGACATATATTGCGCATACATTTTGCTCTATCGCAGTGTTACTATAGCAACATTTCCATTTGTGAACATGAAGACAATTGAACTTCTTCAATCAAAAGAGCATGTCATTATTTTCTTTAATTTGAAATGCAAGCATGTGCATTCAAATTGTGTTAACCATTAAGTTTTATCTTATTCATAGAGAGATTTCTGAAAAATAATCAGCTAAATATTATTCAGCTGTTGGTTGAAATAAATAAGCCACACAAATTGATGTTGAGCCTTGAATTAATTTGAATGGATGACTTAATGTTCTAAAATTTTCATTTATCAATTTTTATTTGTTTGTAGGTAATGAGACTGAGAAAGAAAATGTACAGCAATTCCTCAAAAATATTTCGATTTTGTTTTGATCGGCATTGAAAGTTTATGTTGCATTCATGTTAAAAACGAAGTAATCTTATGTCCATGATCAAACATTCTCAGAATAAATTATATCCCTTTTAGGTGATTAAATGCTCAGTTAGCCCTCCCTTTGTTTCTGCAAAAATCTCCAGCTGATGTTTACACTGATTGACTTATTTGGTGATAGTTATTGGAATGTTCAGTTCCACATAATATGAATTTTATGTGTTTAGCCGAATATCAAAACTATAGCATTTGAAATTAAAACCCAAATAGTTTTTGTTTGCGTAGGGAAGAAGACTAGTTGACGGAAAACTTTTGAAAGCTTTTGCTTTACACCTGGTGATTGCTTTGCTCCCACTTCACATCTTCTGTGGTACTAATTAGTTTGATTCAATAATTCATGCTGCACACAATCTAATTTTGTGAGTTAGTTAACAATTTTGGTTCTCCATCCCAATACTTTTACAAATAATACACTTTAAGCAGATTTTCATTTCAGAAAGATGCAATAGCGCGTGGATATTATTGGATCTGGCCACAGCTACAAAACTTCAGAAAATTATAACAAATTATACTATTGCTCATATTGAGCCAACAGCCTCACCAAAACTGCAATTATCACAACTCTGACTACCTCTATTCAAGACAATAACAATTTCAGATTTCCTGGATTATAGCCAATTTTTTTCACCTTAGCCATTTAGATTGAAAAAACAGAACAAATGGGCTTCCATCACCTGACAGCAATCAGATTTATGATGATGACACAATCTGAACTTGCAGGGATCATAAAATCCATGTACATTTGCTGGCTGCTTTTAATGTCAGATATTCTTCTCCATTACTGAAATCTACTGTTCTACCAATTTTTCCATCCAGAATCCACCACTCCTAATGTTCATAAGATCAAAGGATGACAATGACTTTCAATTTGAATTGAATCAACTTGTTGTCACACATACTCAAACGAGTAGAGTGAAAACTTTACAGTCGCCACATTGGAATAGCATAGAATATCTTTATTGTCAGATGCACTCCAGTACAGAAGTACAAGAGTACAGTGAAAAGTTTTTACAATGGCTGCCGTTAATGGCGCCATCTTAGGTAAAAGTACCTAGGTACAAATCTTGGATACAAAAGAAGATTAAAAGGAAAAGGAGTAGCATTACTTACAATGTCTATAAAAAGGTTACAAATGAAATAATTATGACAGAGTCAAAGGAGTTACATTCGAGTCTGGTAAAGAATTTCAGATCACAGTAGCTCAGGACGTGGCGTGACAGCTGGCGCCAGGCCCAAGTTCAACAACTGACCCACTCCGCTGCTGTCTCCAGTCCGCTCCCTAACAGCACTCAGCTGCAACAGGGTAAGTTGCACCATCCCAGGACTTGTGCTGTACTGGGGCCACTCCAGAACTTGAGTTTCCCACACGCAGTTCCAGGACTTGGGTTCCCCTCGCACCGCTGCAGGACTGCTGAAAAGAGAGATAAAAATAGAAAAGAAACAAAAAGTACAAGCGGAGCAGAGGAGCTCCTAGCCTGCCACCATCTTAGGTACAAAGGTACCTAAGTACAGATACTTATGATCAAATTCTTAGAAATCAAAAGAAAGTGAGGAAATAATTGGTCCAGCATTATAAATCATAGGAATAAATGAGAATAATAAAGAAGTATAAAGTTCAGAATATCAGTATTTCTGATCCAATCCATCTTGACACCTAGCCTCAAGGGAGACTAACAACGTCTCATCACATCCTGCACTGGACCTACCAATGTAGGAGTCACTCCATTTTCGGTGCTACCTCTTCACCTCCGGGCCCACATCGCTGATGCCACTGAGCACACACACACCCTGAAACCAAGAGTCCCGGGCTTCACTGCTAGGCCAGGCTGCCACCAAGCCACAAATCCTGCTTCTGCTGCAGATGTCACTTTGCCAGCACTGCCATCTTTAAGAGTCCTCTGCCACCAGTGCTGCTATCCCCAATCTCTGGAGGAGTTTTGCTGCCACTGCCACTGGTTCAGAACCCCAGGGAAATAACCCCACTGCTTTCCATTGGACAAATATTTTTTTTCTGTATCATCATGTAAAGATAAGGTAGAGGACCAAAGACAGAAAACAAGTTGTTTGAGATGCCATTCCTGGAGGTTGCTTCAAAGTTATGACATTCAGCAAAAAGTGTGAAGGGTGTGTTCCAATAACATCACACATTTACTACTAATAGCTGAAAATGTGTTGCTGGAAAAGTGCAGCAGGTCAGGCAGCATCCAAGGAGCAGGAGAATCGACGTTTCAGGCATGAGCTCTTCTTCAGGAATGGCTCATGCCTGAAACGTCGATTCTCCTGCTCCTTGGATGCTGCCTGACCTGCTGCGCTTTTCCAGCAACACATTTTCAGCTCTGATCTCCAGCATCTGCAGTCCTCACTTTCTCCTCGTAGATTTACTACTAATTCAACATTCATCTGATTATTTTTATACTTGAGAACTTTAAGAACTAAAATATTTTTGAAAAGGACAAATGCAGATCTAGACCGGTTATAGAGATCACCTGATGACAAATTGAGCTAAGTCTAGGGAAGTAGAACATAGAAAATTACAGCGCAGTAAAGGCCCTTCAGCTCTCGATGTTGTGCCGACCTGTCATACCAGTCTGAAGCCCATCTAACCTACACTATTCCATGTACGTCCATATGTTTGTCCAATGACGACTTAAATGTACTTAAAGTTGGCGAATCTACTACCGTTGCAGGCAAAGCATTCTATACCCTTACTACTCTCTGAGAAAAGAAACTACCTCTGACATCTGTTTTATATCCATCACCCTCTGTCTTCTTTCAGCAAGCCATTTACTGATCCAAACTGCGATGTCTCCCACAATCCCATTCCTCCGCATTTTGTACAATAGCCTACTTTGGGAACCTTATCGAACGCCTTGCTGAAATCCATATACACATCAACTGGTTTACTCTCATCTACCTGTTTGGTCACCTTCTCAAAGAGGTTTGTGAGGCACGACCTACCCTTCACAAAACCATGCTGACTATCCCTAATCAAATTATTCTTTTCTAGATGATTATAAATCCTATCTCTTATAACCTTTTCCAACACTTTACCAACAACTGAAGTAAGGCTCACTGGTCTATAATTACCAGGATTGTCTCTACTCCCCTTCTTGAACAGGGGAACTACATTTGCTATCCTCCAGTCTTCTGGCACTATTCCTGTAGACATAGATGACTTAAAGATCAATGCCAAAGGCTCAGCAATCTCCTCCCTAGCTTCCCAGAGGATCCTTGGATAAATCCCATCCGGCCCAGGGGACTTATCTATTTTCACACTGCAGGATTTCTAATACCTCTTCATTGTGAACCTCAATCACACCTAGTCTAGTAGCCTGTATCTCAGTAATCTCCTCGACAACATTGTCATTTTCTAGAGTGAATACTGTTGAAAAATATTCATTAACTGCTTCCCCTATCTCCTCTGACTCCACACACAACTTCCCACTACTATCCTTGATTGGCCCTAATCTTACTCTTGTCATTCTTTTATTCCTTAAATACCTATAGAAAGCCTTAGGGTTTACCCTGATCCTATCCGCCAACAACTTCTCATGTCTCCTCCTGGCTCTTCTGAGCTCTCTCTTTAGGTCTTTCCTGGCTACCT
>NC_057711.1:82605088-82641935 GCF_004010195.1 Chiloscyllium plagiosum | reverse complement strand
GTCCCCCATGACAACTACCCTGTCTCTCTCACTCCTATTGAGAATCATCTTTGCTATCCTCTCCTCTACATCTCTGGAACTATTTGGAGGCCTGTAGAAAACTCCCAGCAGGGTGACCTCTCCTTTCCTGTTTCTAACTTGAGCCCATACTACCTCAGTTGACGAGTCCCCAAACATCCTTTCTGCAATTGTAATACTGTCCTTGACCATCAATGCCACCCCCCCCCCTTTTACCATCTTCTCTGTTCTTACTGAAACATCTAAATCCCGGAATCTGCAACAATCATTCCTGTTCCTGCTTTATCCATGTCTCCGAAATGACCATAACATCGAAGTCCTAGGTACCAATCCATGCTGCAAGTTCACCCACCTTATTCCGAATGCTCCTGGCGTTGAAGTAGACACACTTCAAACCAACTTCTTGCTTGCCGGTGCTATCTTGCATCCCTGAAACTTGATTTTGGACCTCCCTACTCTCAACCTTTTCTACACTCGAACTACAATTTTGGTTCCCATCCCCCTGCTAGATTAGTTTAAACCCACCCCAATAGCCTTAGCGAAAATCCCCCCCAGGATATTGGTACCCCTCCAGTTCAGATGAAGACCATCCTGCTAGAGGTCCCACCTACCCCAATTATCCAAGAATCCAAAACCCTCCCTCCTGCACCATTCCTGAAGCCACGTGTTCAACTCCTCTCTCTCCCTTTTCCTCGGCTCACTAGCACGTGGCACGGGCAACAAACCAGAGACAACAACTCTGTTCGTCCTAGCTCTAAGCTTCCATCCTAGCTCCCTGCCTTTCTGCCTTAAATTCCCATCTCTCTTCCTACCCATGTTGTTGGTGCCTATGTGGAACACGACTTCGGGCTGCTCCCCCTCAAGGATCCCAATAACACGATCAGAGACATCACGAACCCTGGCACCTGAGAGGTAACACACCAACCATGAGTGTCTCTCGTCCCCACAGAACCTCCTATCTGTCCCCCTAACTATGGAGTTCCCAATGACTACTGCTCAGAATACATAAAAAAGCTGCAATGAAATTACGATTTCGTCCAAAGACTGTGAAAACTGACAACTAAGTTAGCATCAGGAAACTCACGTTCTGTTTACTTCTCAATTTACTTCACAACTGCATAATACTGGGAGATAAAAGGCTGGCTGTTGAGTGTGTAAATTGACAAAACAATGATGGGCCTTATTTCAGCAGCTGCTTTTGAGCACCAAGGCATAGAGAAGCAAAAATAGATTCCTGAAAAAGAACTGGAGTTCTCTGGCACTCTACCTATGTCACATGATCTCTTGCAAGAAGCACCCAGTGAGAAAGTAATTTGGGTAAACCACCATTCACCAACAACTGAGGATCATACAGATCCCAATACTGATGAAGAAACATGACAACAGCTAAACAATTATGGTCTCGGACACCAAACTCATAACTCAAGGTACTAAAAACTTTAAATTGCTTCAGCTTTTATCTTCCTATTTTTACTAGATATGTTCCCACCTTCATTTTAAACTTATTACCTATGTTTATTCAGTGATGCTTTTTAAAATATTTTTGGGGTAATAGGTGATAAAATTCCTTCTTTCACTGAAGAAAATCTTGGAATTGTCTCTTTCGTTTTGATCTATGTTAACTAAGGTTTAATTGCATGCATGCTGAAAAGAAAATTTAAATATGTTAGTTGCAACCATGAGATGGGTTCAAAAAGGGGGAAGCTGACTCGCCCTCCTTACCTGGTTGTAACATTTGTAAATGTCATATCAAGATGAGCACTGGCATTATGAAGTTGCCCATCTCATCAGTAGACAGAGTCAGAACATGGCAAAGAAGGGAAAGATGGCATCGTTGTCTCCAAAAAAACCTTGGAGGTCCTGGTGGACAGAGTGCCCCCAGAAGAGAGTCCTCTTCCCAGAGGACCACCAGCGGAGACCAGACTCTGCCAGCAGGTCCAATGTCACCATCTGGATTAATGCCATCTTCGTGGTACAGAGAAATGCCACAAGAAGGTCAATGACCTTTTCCACTCCACCAGCAAGTGTCAAGCTTTCTCTCAGCCATCTCACACTCACTTTACCGCTGCTACTGCACCCACCTCCCACCAAGGATCTGCCCCATCACTATTGAAGCACCACCTCACCCATCACTCTCAACACCATTATTATTTGCTGTTGACAACCACCCACATCATAATCCTGCATGTCCTCTGTGTTGCATCTTCAGTCATTAGGTATACCTGAGCACCTTCTCTCCGTATGCAGGAGCACTAATAACCATGCCACCCACTGTCATCTCACTCCTTCTCCCCTCAGTGCTTATTGATAAGAATATGGCAGTCCAAGTTGCTAATATTTGGAAAACTGCCAGAGACCAGGTCTCTGCTCAGGCCCTGATGCAAGGTGATTCCATGGTGTCAGCAATCAGGAATTTCATCCACATGCAAAGGGAGGAGCAGGAGCAGAAGGCAGTTGTGTGGGCCACAGTGGTGCTCAGAAGACATCAATGCAACAAATATATGATAATCTGGCTGCTTCCATTGACAGTTGATGGCTGCCATAGTAAGCCAAGCCCAGCCCCCTCAGGAGCTGCTGGAGAAGTATTCACACCTGCACTCTATTGCCTTAGTCATCGGTCCTCAAGGTCAAAGGAAGGACAACCGGGGACTTTGACCTGATTCCAGGTACCCTATCCTCACAAGAACATAGAATGGTGCCAGGAAACAACCAGCTGGAGGAGAAGACATATTCAAACTTTTCCACTTTATCCACTCAGGACACTGCTAAGATGATCAATCCCTCCACTTCCACCCTGCATGCCCCCCTCCATCTTGGAGAGATTCATACCAAGGTGGGCCAAATTGCCCTGTCCCTGTCCAGGCACAAGTGCTGAAATCAGAAGCTGCGAAAATAAAAACAAAATTCAAGAAAATCAATAAACAATAAAAACAGAGTGAAATATTCAACACTACTCACTGGACCGTCTAGCAAGAAGACCCTTAGCACCTCTGGCCTATGTAAATAAAATTGTCCTCGGGGTTGCCTGACCAAATCCTCCAGGACTAACAAGCTTCACCTCAGCTGCACAAAATGGTTTATACAAAGACACTGTGGGCACAAGAGAAAGAGAAAGGTCCACTGAGGACACTTTGGTGGCATGGTGAAGAAGACCTGTACGTGATGTTACTTTCAACATTAACGTTCTTGGTGTTAATTCTCATGTGCTTGTGAGTGTCTCTGGATGGATGCTAAATGAAATTTCACACCATCAGGCAACACTTCATGACCACAGATGAGTTTCCATTGATGGAGGTCTGCACTGAGTGTCAACTGCCTTGTTCAGAAGTGGGGGACCAATGTGTACACATGGTTTTGGGTCATGTTAACATCTTTAGCCATCTTTGTTCAACAACTCTAACATTTAGTGCCATCTCTGCACAAAGGTGGAGATGCCAAAGAGTTGTTCAGCAGTAGCATGCAATATACAGAGAGGGAACATGCTATACAATATGTAAGGAGTAGACAGCCAATCCACAGTGCACTGACCATTGCGTTGTCCTGTGACCCGTGCTATTTTCATTTAAAAACCCTGTGATAGTTGTTTTGCTGCAGCCCACTCCCTCACAGGTCAAGTTCCTTGCCCTGCCCAATCCGACCAGAGTCATTTTCTTCATTATTGCACACTTTAATTTCCAGCATACTCCATGCCAGTGGCTTCCAGCCTCAGCCTGAAAATGCCAGTGAGCCTCAAACAATCAGATCTCCTTCCTAATTGTTAACCCCACAGACACCACATGTCCCCAGCGCCTCACCCAACCTGCCTTTATGTGCCTACTCTTAGTGACCTTTCCCATACAGCCCCTGGCATGTTGACTATGCCAAGCATGGTCATTCACTGCATCCCACCTTGAAGCCAGGGGCTCCTGACCATTGACGAGCACCTCCCCAACCACCCTGTCCACCCGCCCCACCTTCTATAGTATACCCTTCACAGCCACAGTTTACCATATTCTGCTCTTGCAAATCCTACCATCTCCCTTTGCAATTATTTTACACCCTTGCCCAAAGCCTACAATTCTCAATCCCAAAAACTAACTTACAATGGATTGAAAACTTGTTTCAACTCCCTTGACAGGGTGAGGAGGTAATGTAATAGATCCCCATTAAAGCATCAAAAATTGTGCACAATGCACGACATGAATACACTCTGCAGGAAGTGGTCAGCTGGTATTTGGTAAGTGTGATGCCAATACAACAGGAAAGCAACCTGTAAATGTTAAGTAGTAATAATACATTAGCAGAGATATATATGGAGCCTTTGCGCTTGAGAGTAAGAAGCTGAAGAAGGGAGATTCTGCCAAGAGGTAGAGTTTCCCATTTGAGACAACATGTTATTCCCAGACTTCCAGGCACATTGCTTAGTATTGAGTGGTGATCCCTGGATCATGATAACATTTGGGAGGGAATAGAATCCAGGAATTCTTTGATGTTGTGTTAAATCTCATGTTGTGTAGCTGCTGCTGACATCATCAGTGAAGGTTGAGCAGCTTGGTCTCAAGTCACTCATACAACTTGGTACAGAACCCAGAAGAAGTACATGGCTCTGAGAAAGATGTTGCCCTGTACATCAGCACCATGTCCCTTATGGAGCATATCTGCCTGTGCAGGAGACCCTGGCAGGACACTAGGATAAACTATAAACAAGGTGGTTAATGCTCACTCAGTGTTCTGACAAACTCTGTCCAGCTTCTACCTTAATGTGTCAGGCATACTACAGAGTGCCTTCACAACATTCTTCTTTGCAACTACGTCATCCCAAGTCCTCACTAACCATCAGCCCTGTGTTTGTGGAACCTGAAGTGCTTGTTCCTTTTCTCCAGTTCTACCTGGATCCCCAAACTGCTAATCATGGTCTAACCACTCCAAGCCTCATCGGCCTGGCTTTCCATCGGCAATTAGACTTGCATGCTTGTTGGCCAAGAGTCTTGTAAACTCTGAGCTTGCATTGGACAGCCTTGTAAATGGTTTGGTAAGCACTTGGGTAGTGAGGATTTGTCATTGAGTTATACCCTGCATAAGAATTGTTTCTCTTCCAGCAAGTAGGATTCCTTGTCGTTCACATCAAATCAATCTTGATGTTCACAAGAGGAAAAGCAAAGAACCTCTAGATCAATGAAGTACACCATGTCCCAAAGGTCACCGAATGAAACTTCTGCCCAGTGACAAATCCTCAATACATGTGACAACTTTGGGCTTAAGAGCAGCTTGAAAAAACTGAAATAATGTAACCTGCTCCAGGAAAGATCTATCTCAAGACAAAGGTTCCAAATGCATTAGGAGAGCTTATGTCAGGAACACAAGTTCAATTACCTTGACAGCATAGGACATGGGTGTTTCTAGCTCAGCTGGCACTTATTGCCCATTAGTGAACCCCAGATGGGTTTTTACAACAATCAACAATGATTACATGGTCACCATTTGGTGAGCTTATTCCAGATTGTTGTTAGATTCAATTTTAGCATCTGCCATGATGAGATTTGAATTCATATCAATATTAACCAGTACTTCTGGATTACTAATCCAGTGACATTTACAGTATGTACCATTTCCCCATTGATATGAGATAACCACAAGATTTGCCAAAGCAAGCATAGCCTTCCATCAACTTTGAACTGAAATCTGATGCTGAAGGGAAATAAATCTGTTCACCAAAATGAAAGTATATACAGCACTGGTTCTGCTCACTCTGCTTTACATACACAAAACCTAAGTTATGTACCAGAAACTTAACTGCTTTCACTTGAAGCTTCTGAAGATCAGGTAACAGGGCAAAATACCAGTCACTGAGGGACTCACCCAAGCCAGCATTACAATATCCATACCATATTGAAACAGTTACAACTGAGCTGGACTGGCCAGGTAACTAGAATGCCTAATATTCACTTACAGAAGTGGATTTTCTATGGAGACTGTATGAGATACAAATGCAACACTGTACCAATATGCCTCCTAGTTTGCTATAGTCATGAGACCATACCATTAAGCACTCACAGCAGGTATCTATTTTATAGTCACTTTAATAAAGACACGGAACATGCAAGATTGTTGTGCTGTGAGCTATAACAACTAGCTTGAGTCTGGGATGTGCTCACAACCAAAGGAAGTGATATAAGAACACACTGAAGGATTCACAGAAGAGTTTTCAGATTAACTTCCAATCCTGAATAAACACTGCCAGGATTTCTGCTCTTGGTTCAACTAAATAAAAAAAGTATTATCTTCCTCAAAAGCAAACACATATGAGAGGCAGAGGAATATTTCAAGGACTAGTGATACAAAGCCAAAAACTCACTCAAACCAAAATCTGCGGTATTTTACAGTATAACCCTCCAAACATAGATCATCATTAGCAGTAACTTTCATATTCATTAGAGCCGTACCAAATACCTCAAAAGATGAACACTAAAGAAACCATCAGCTATATCACTTTCAAGTGTCACTGGTTTGCTAGTGTGTTTACCGTAAAACATTCAAACTACCTTTCCAGGAAATGTCAGTACAAATTCAGAATGCAAAATTTGTAGTGCAAGTGAAATGCCTTACAGTATCTATTATCAAATAAGTTCTTCCAGGAAATTCTAGGCCAATATTTTCAGATAGCCATTCAGAGTTCATATAAGCATATATTTCAAATGTAGTTTACTGGTTACCAGTAACATTAAATTTAACAAATATTAACAACTATAACATGAACTATTATTACCATTTGCATCCATTTAGCTAAACATCTGATTCCGTTGATAATTCTCTCTGTCTGACTTTTCTTGATGCCTTTAATTGAGACCTAAAGAATATAAAGGGTTTTTTTACAAATTTCACTGATGAAATCCCCATTTCCACCTTGCTGGTTTTAGAAATATTCATAGATTTATCAAAACTAACATGAATTTAACTTGCAACACATTAAGTGACCAGTCATTGGAACTGTAGACAAGAGTTCACTGCACTGTATTGCTAAGAGTGTAGAATAAGTTTGAAATGTTAAGTGTGAATCATACTCCATAGACACCAGAAACATGTCTGAAAATGGGTTTAGATATCACTAAGTAACCATAAAAATCTTCTCAGAAGAAATTAATCGCCAGGTTTTTTTTTGGTGCAGGGAGTAATCCTGATACAAACACAGAGATTGATTTTTGTCAGAAATCGAATTCTGTCTGCAGGCTTGCTCCAACATGGTGTAAAATATCATCCCAGCATCTGAAAAGTGAGGCTTAGGGTATTCTCAAAATTTGGTCTCAGTTCGGAGTAAAATAAAATTGGAGATATCTAAGGACATGCCATTCACCAGCAAGTAGTTTTGAATTTCCAATGGATGCATTACCATCAGCAGCCTTCAGATAGAAACTGCTTAAAGGAACAACCATTGCTAGTGGTGGCCATTTATGGTGATTAGGATATGCACAATTGGGATATCAGGAGTGAGATTAACTTAGCAGTTGGTGTAGGGGACCACAAGAGAGGTCCACAACAACCTATGATTTTGATGTGAGGTCAGTAAGAGCTGTGCTGCTCCTCCTAGCTCCACACTCAGATAAATAGTTCAATAAATTTCCCTTTTTCTTTGCAGCTTCTGGCAGTTCCTTTATGGATCATGGAGTACGTCAGTTGTAGATCTGCTTTTTCTGAATATATGCAGTTTGAATTTGTAAACAAAAATGGGAATTTTAAAGTTGACAAGTTGTTAGTGTATTTTCAATTGTTCTGTATTTAATACTGAAAGTCTGGTAACTGATCTATGCACACTCTACTTGATTAATTAAACCTGGATGTGGCTTAAGGGAAATATTAAAAATGATAGCAAGAGCTGGAATCCAGAGAAGTAGCATGGAGCAGATATGCTAAAGCACAAAAACCTACTCACTTTTACTACCAGGTGAGGTCAGATGAATTGACTCACCCGTCTTCAACCTCCTTGGTTAACTTTAATAAAGACTTATTGTTCTATTAATTATGAGATTATATCTACCTCTTATAAAATGTAATTACTGAATATCGATTCTATCAGTAATGAGCCAATTGTAAAATGTTTTTGAGTGACAGAAAGAGCAATTTTACTATTTGTTAACCTTGAGAAAATAATAATGACACCATGTCAGGCAATATGCATACAAGCGTAAAGTTAAAGAGGAATAATGTACAGTACAAAAAGAAGATGTGAAATATACAGTTTGGTGTACAGGGTGTCCTTGCGGTCATGGTTGTTTAATTGATATTTGTATTTTCCTCAGTGGTTAATACTGAAGAGCTCCTTACATTCTTAATGTTGGATGTTTCTTTACAGTTCAAAGTTTGTGAGAAGATTTGTAGCTCGGGTGCTCGTTATTGTGGTTCTGTTCGCCGAACTGGGAATTTGTGTTGCAGACGTTTCTCCCCCTGTCTAGGTGGCATCCTCAGTGCTTGGGAGCCTCCTGTGAAGCGCTTCTGTGATCTTTCCTCCGGCATTTGTAGTGGTTTGAATCTGTTGCTTCCGGTTATCAGTTCCAGCTGTCCGTTGCAGTGGCCGGTATATTGGGTCCAGGTCGATGTGCTTATTGATTGAATCTGTGGATGAGTGCCATGCCTCTAGGAATTCCCTGGCTGTTCTCTGTTTGGCTTGTCCTATAATAGTAGTGTTGTCCTTGTCGAATTCATGTTGCTTGTCATCCGTGTGTGTGGCTACTAAGGATAGCTGGTCATGTCGTTTCGTGGCTAGTTGGTATGTATGGATGCGGACCGTTAGCTGTCTTCCTGTTTATCCTATGTAGTGTTTTGTGCAGTCCTTGCATGGGATTTTGTACACTACATTGGTTTTGCTCATGCTGGGTATCGGGTCCTTCGTTCGGGTGAGTTGTTGTCTGAGAGTGGCTGTTGGTTTGTGTGCTGTTATGAGTCCTAGTGGTCGCAGTAGTCTGGCTGTCAGTTCGGAAATGCTCTTGATGTATGGTAGTGTGGCTAGTCCTTTGGGTTGTGGCATGTCCTCGTTCCGTTGTCTTTCCCTTAGGCAGCTGTTGATGAAATTGCGGGGTATCCGTTTTTTGGCGAATACATTGTATAGGTGTTCTTCTTTCTCTTTTTGCAGTTCTGGTGTACTGCAGTGTTTTGTGGCCCTTTTAAATAGGGTCTTGATGCAACTTCTTTTGTGTGTGTTGACAGCAACACACACAAAAGAAGTTGCATCAAGACACTATTCAAAAGGGATCAGAGTTGATGATCTGGAATCTGAGCTTCAAATACTGCGGCACCTCTGGGAGGGGGATAGTTACCTGGACGCTTTGTTTCAGGAGACAGTCACACCTGGGATATTAAGTAATTCATATTCAATTAGCGATCAGGGACATCAGAATGTGACTGTAAGTGAGGCAGGTAGGGGGAACCTGAGTTCAGGAGTGCAGGAGCCTCAGCCCTTGACCTTGTCCAACAGGTATGAGATTCTTGCTCCCTGTTCGGATGAGGAAAAGAGCTCTGGACAGGATGAGCCAGCTGACCATGGCGCAGAAGGCCATTCAAGAGGGGGGTGCAAAAAGACAAGTAGTTGTTATAGGGGATTCTATAATTAGGGGGATAGATAGTATCCTTTGCAAGCCGGATCGGGAGTCTCACATGGTGTGTTGCCTGCCCGGTGCTAGGGTGCAGGACATCTCCGACCGGCTTGAAAGGATATTGGAGTGGGAGGGGGAGGATCCATTTGTTGTGGTCCATGTTGGGACTAACATCATAGGCAAAGCTAGGGTGGAGGACCTGTTTGGGGATTATCAAGCACTGGGAAGGAAATTGAAGTACAGGTCCTCAAGATTACTGCCCGAGCCACGTGCCAATTGGCATAGGGATAAGAAAATTAGGGAAGTAAACACGTGGCTAAGGGATTGGAAAGAGGGATTCCACTTCATGGGGTATTGGCATCAGTTTTGGAACCGGGGGGATCTGTACCGTTGGGACGGTCTCCACCTGAACCGATCAGGTACCAATATTCTAGCGAAGAGGATAAATAGGGTGGTCAGTAGGACTTTAAACTTCTGAGTTGGGGGGGGAAGGGAGAGTGAAAGCTACAGGGAGTATGGAGTTAAATGGAAAGATAAGCAGCCAGGATAGCATATGTGCAGGCGGATTTAAACTTGAGGCAGACTGGGAATGCAGCAAAAAGGAAGGATAACTTAGGACATCTTATGATTTCCAATATCTCTAGTGATAAGAAAGTTAGCATTAAGGCACTTTACCTGAATGCTCGTAGCATTCGTAACAAAGCAGATGAACTAATGGCACAGATCATCTTGAATGATTATGATGTGGTGGGCATCACAGAGACGTGGTTACAGGGGGGTCAGGACTGGCAGTTAAACATCCAAGGATTTTCAACTTATCGAAAAGACAGGGAGGTGGGCAGAGGGGGTGGGGTTGCCTTGTTAGTTAAGAACAAAATTAAATCTATGGCACTGAATGACATAGCGTCGGATGATGTAGAGTCTATGTGGGTGGAATTGAACAACCACAAAGGCAAAAAAACCATAATGGGAGTTATGTACAGACCTCCTAACAGCGGTCAGGACCAGGGGCGCAACATATACCGGGAAATAGAGAAGGCATGTCAGAAAGGCAAGGTCACGGTGATCATGGGAGACTTCAATATGCAGGTGGACTGGGTAAATAATGTTGCCAGTGGATCCAAAGAAAGGGAATTCATGGAATATTTACAGGATGGCTTTTTGGAACAGCTTATCATGGAGCCCACAAGGGAGCAGGCTATTCTGGACCTAGTGCTATGTAATGAACCAGACTTTATAAAAAATCTTAAAGTAAGGGAACACTTAGGAAGCAGCGATCATAAGATGGTAGAATTCAGTCTGCAGTTTGAAAGAGAGAAGGCAAAATCGGATATAATGATGTTACAGTTAAATAAAGGTAATTATGAGGGCATGAGAGAGGAACTGACGAAAATAGACTGGAAGCAGAGCCTACCGGGCAAGACAGTAGAGCAAAAATGGCAGGAGTTTGTGGGTGTAATTGAGGACACTGTACAGAGGTTCATCCCCAAGAAAAGAAAGATTATCCGGGGAGGGATTCGACAGCCATGGCTGACAAAGGAAGTCAGGAAATGTATTAAAGAAAAAGAGAGATCGTATAAAGTGGCCAAGAGCACTGGGAAATCAGAAGATTGGGAAGGCTACAAAAATAAACAGAGGATAACAAAGAGAGAAATAAGGAAGGAGAGGATCAAATATGAAGGTAGGATTGCCAGTAATATTAGAAATGATAGTAAAAGTTTCTTTCAATACATAAAAAACAAACGACTAGCCACACTACCATACATCAAGAGCATTTCTGAACTGACAGTCAGACTACTGCGACCACTAGGACTCATAACAGCACACAAACCAACAGCCACTCTCAGACAACTCACCAGAACAAAGGACCCGATATCCAGCATGAGCAAAACCAATGTAGTGTACAAAATCCCATGCAAGGACTGCACAAAACACTACATAGGACAAACAGGAAGATAGCTAACGATCCGCATCCATACATACCAACTAGCCACGAAACAACACGACCAGCTATCCTTAGTAGCCACACACGCAGATGACAAGCAACATGAATTCGACTAGGACAATACGACTATTATAGGACAAGCCAAACAGAGAACAGCCAGGGAATTCCTACAGGCATGGCACTCATCCACAGATTCAATCAATAAGCACATCGATCTGGACCCAATATACCGGCCACTGCAACGGACAGCTGGAACTGACAACTGGAAGCGACAGATTCAAACCACTACAAATGCCGGAGGAAAGATCACAGAAGCGCTTCAAGGAGGCTCCCAAGCACTGAGGATGTCACCCAGACAGGGGACGAAACGTCTGCAACACAAATTCCCAGTTTCTTTACAGTTTATGTTGTCACTCCGTGTTTTGTCTTTTGAAAGGTCTACAGAGAAAGCCTCCTTCTACTGGACCTCAGGTCAAAATGTAATTTCCATTGCTCTACCAAAAACAGTTCCTTTAAATAAAGTTTATTTCATTGTTTTCTGTGCATGTAATTTATGTTTCTTTAGCTTTGCTGACCTTAGGCAAGGTCCATCTCCAACATGTGAATATTTGCAAAAAGATGGAAATCAAAAATAGAAGGCAAGAGTTTCTACATACCTAATTAGAATTCAGTGCATTTTAATAAAGTGTTAACTTCAACAGACTGTCTTTATTCACCTTATATTGGTTTCATGATTTAGCCAACCTCCAGGTATGTGATTGTTATAGCCATTTAAGTGAAGCTTTTAATCCTTTAAAAAAATTCACTTCAATCCACAAAGTCTGAGGTATTAAAACCAGATAATGAAATCTGAAAATCAATAGCCTATATTTTATCACCATCATGAAAACACATAGAAATTAAAGTCATCTCCACATTGCTTTAAAATATGTAACATATACAAACGTTGGACAAGAAGCCAACATATGTCAGCATTAACAGGACTCGCTGAGATGGAAGACCTGTGAAAGTTAGAAATACCTTTCCCTGGTAGTCATCCTGAGATCACCACCTTTGAATTCAATTTTTCAACTGACTTCCTAACTCCCTATATTTTGCTTTTAGGACCTCATCCCTTTTTTAAAACTATAACATTGACACCAATGTATACCACAACAACTAGCTACTCCCCCTCCTCCTCTAGAATGTCCTGCAGCCTTGATATCCTTGATCCTGGCACATCCTGGAGCTTTCTTTATAACACCAGAAACACCTGTCTAGTCCCCTTACAATTGTATCTCCGATAATTATTGTAATCCCACACTTCCTCCTCCTCCCTGGTGCAGCAGAGTCATGGTGCAACAAATTTGGCTGTTACTGTTTTCCGCTATGATAATGTCAAACAGCCTAATTGGGGGAACAGATTAGGTTTTAAAGGGGTCTGTGTCTTCCTCATAGTTTCTATAAGTTGCGATCATATAATGAACTAAATCTTGTTTGAGTCAAAAGCATCTTCTCATTTAACTACCAGATGAAGACTAGAGTGGTGCTGGAAAAGCACAGCAGATCAAGCAGCATCCGATGAGCAGGAAAATCGACGTTTCGGGCAAAAGCCCTTCATCCACGGATGCCTGACCTGCTGTGCTTTTCCAGCACCACTCTGATCTAAACTCTGGTTTCCAGCACCTGCAGTGCTCACTTTTGCCTACCAGGTGAAGACTAATCTAACCAAGGCCACAAAGATTCCAAACGGGAATGATGTTGGCTGCAAATCAACCAAAATTGCTCCGATGCTATGATAAGTGGCAGTGAGGATTCATCTGACCATTACCTTGGCAGCCATTTGAAAGAAGAAATGCGAGAATCAATTCTTCAGTTCTGACCAGGAAGTCTTTCTGAAAGCTTTGAAGAAGATGAGGGCAGTATTCTTTCTGGAAGGTGGAAGAAGGCAAACTGGAGCCAAACAAAATTAGCATGGATTGAAGTTACTGAGACCAGCAGCAACAGGTATGGTTCAGAGGAGCCAGGTCCTATGCTCATAAAAGCTTTGTTGGCTTTCTTCAAGCTGGAAAGTTGAGTGCAATCTCAAACCTTGATGACACATCTTTGTGTAGGACTTCCAGACACAGCAGACAGACCAGCTGAGGAATCTCAGGATACATGTTCAGAACTAGAGGATATAGGTTTAGGGTGAGAGGGGAAAGATTTAAAAGGGACATAAGGGACAACATTTTTCATGCAGAGGGTAGTGAGCATATGGAATGAGCTGCCAGAGGAAGTGGTGGAGGCTGGAACAATTATAATATTTAAATTATATCTGGATGTGTATATGATTAGGAAGAGTTTGGAGGGATATGGGCCAACTACTGGCAAATGGTACTAGATTAATTTAGGATATTGGGATGACATGGACAAGCTGGATGTAAATGTCTGTTTCCGTGCTGTACATCTCTATGACTCTATGCCAACCATAAACATGGGAGAAAAGTGTGGCTTGGATACGTACTCACCCCTCAGCAAGGCTCAGAACCCTAGTGTTGTTGAAGGGCTATCAGCACTGACACATGCAGCTTCTTCAGTCCATGAATCACTGCATTGGAATAGTGTTCCATTTTAGCACCATCACTGCCATAGAGAAGGAAATCATGTCAATTGCTAGAGTTACCTCTCAAAAACAAGTTGGGGAAGGACAGATAAATATTCATTGTGGAGAAGACTAAAAGATAACCTCACCTATAGATGAAGGCAATGCAGTGCTTGACAAAAACTCTACTGCATTAGGCAGCCTCAGCACCACAGATTTATAAAGTTACAGCATAGAAAAAGGCCCTTTGATCAAAAATTCAGGCTGATCAAAAACAAGCACTTAACTATTCTAATCCCATTTACCATCACTTGGTCCATCACCTTGTATGGTATTGCAAGTTTACATATAAATACTTCTTAAATATTGTAAAGGTTTGCGCCTCTCCTGCCTTACAGGCAGTGAGTTCCTGATTTCTCCCCTCCCCAGGTGAAAACAAATGTCCTCATATCCTCCCTTTGCACAACCTCCTGTGCCTTACCTTAAATTTATTCCCTCTGGTCATTAGTCCCTCCACCAAGGGATAAGTTCCTTCCTGTTTATGTCCCGCATATTTTATACATCTCAATCATGCACCCACACCCCCAGTCTCCTCTGCCTTACGCTAACAACCCCAATAGTCCAGTCTCTCTTCATAACCACAACTCTCCAGCCCAGGCAACATCCTGATAAATCTTCTCTGCACCCTCTCCAGTGCTAACACATCCCTCCTATAATGTGGATTCCAGAACTGCACAAAATACTCTAGCTGTGACCAAACAACTTTTTTCTGCAGTTCCAGCATAACCTCCCTGCTCCTAAACCCAATCACTCAACTAATAAAAGCAAGTATCCCGTATGCTTTCTTAACTGCTTTATCTATCTGTTCTGCTACTGTAAGGGATCAATAGAAGTGCACAATAACGTCCCTCTGATTTTCGGTGCTTTTCGGGGTTCTGGATTAGAGTCGTGCTGGAAAAGCACAGCAGTGCAGGCAGCATCCGAGAAGTAGGGAAATCGACGTTTCGAGCAAAAGCCCTTCTTCATTGCCCGAAACGTCGATTTCCCTGCTCCTTGGATGCTGCCTGAACTGCTGTGCTTTTTCAGCACCACTCTAATCCAGAATCTGGTTTCCAACATCTGCAGTCATTGTTTTCACCTAGGTGCTTTTCGGGGTCCTATCGTTCATCTTGAAATCCCAAATCTTGTTTGTCCAAACCATCATCTCACACTTATCTGTGCTAAATTCCATTTGTCACTGATCAGCCTATCTGACCATTCTCCTCCAATCTTATAATAGCCATTTCACTATTTACCATTACAATAATTTTCCTATCATCTGCGAAACTACTGATCAACCCTCCTATATTCAAATCTAAATCATTATTGACAGTCACAATCTCCTGCATTGACTGAGAATATACAGCATATTCCTCAAACTTGTGTACATTTGATGACAGCTGCGTGTTCATGACTGAGTGCCTCTCTCAGCCATGCTCCATTTTATGGGCCCCCATGATATCATAGTGAAACTATGATGGGCTCTCCACTGTGTTAATATTTCTATGAACCTTATCTGTCCCTGATCCAGCATATAACTTGTGCAGCTCCACCAAAATTCCAAACTGGCCCTCAACTAGCTGATAATGAGCTTATTAACAGGATTAATTGACCCAAATTCCCAAACTGGACAGTTTTCTGGAGTCCATCTTGTCCTTATCCTAATGAAAATCACTGGCATCAGGAATAATGATACAAAACCAGCCTAGCTCCCAACATTCTGCCACTACTGGAACCTCAAATTCTGCCCTTTGTTAGAGTCAGAAAGTTTGGACTTGAATCCTGCCCCAAAAATTAAAAATATAATTCAGACCAATACTCTGATCCAGCATTGAGCAAAATTGGCATTTACAGTGGTGGTATTCTTTAAATAGGGTGTTAAATTAATGCATTTCATGCTGTATTCAATGAACATTCAAGCTGTAATAAGAAATACTAGGTTTCCTTTCTCAATGGAGGAGATAAATTGAGGTGAAGTACCTTCTTCCTCACAGCCCATCATCTGATCTCGAACTTAATATAGTCTTTCAGTCACCATGGTTACAAAGCATTCTAGATATTTCAATAGACATAATATCCAACTTGTAAAACACTGCATTCGTGTCAGTTTGCTTTCCTATGATGATGACTTCAGGCCAGTGTGATGAATTTTTCTTGTTGTAACTATCAAAGCTGTCCTTCCACATCATTGATATTTCAAATGTGCAATTCTTTCCATATCAGCCGTTTCCTGTATCCACATCTATTGTTTTTTAATATTAACATATTTGGACATGGATTTGCAAAAAGGTGCTATCCTGCTGAGAGCATCAACATTCAATGTGTTCTCCAGATTTAATGACTGCATGGATTGTGTCAAAATATTCTAGCTCAGTATAGCCAATCATGAGTAGGTTTCAATCTAACTTCTGAATCCATTTGTATTTTTGTGTAACAGTTAACATTTTGCTATTTTCATCCTTCTCTCCTTCAAATACACTTTGATACCTAGAAATAAATTATGTTTATTCAGAAACAATTCTGGCTTCAACTACAATGACCGTTAGTTACAAAAAACAAATTTAGGTCAGACCTTTAGATTCTAATGTTTACAAATCCATGTGCAATATCAATACTTTGTAAGCCTCCTATTTGAATACAATGAAATAAGTTATTAGGTCAAACTCTTGTTGCTTTGAAAAGACCATTTTAAAATGGGAAATTCAAACTCTTGTTGCTTTGAAAAGACCATTTTTAAATGGGAAATCCTCAAGAAACCAGGATTACTCAACGACAGCATAACAGTTATGTATCTGTAAAATCAGGCTTTTTTCAGTGCTTGAACTTTGTGGGAAGCCTTGAACTTTGCTTCTGATCCAAATGCTGCCAAGTATGATAATTAAATTCAGGAGTTGTTCAGGAAAAAGGAAATGAAACAAAATGTAATAAAAGTTATGCAAATGAACCAATAACAGCCATAACACCAAACAAAAATCATTTCAGATTTTTCTTCCAGTTGTGGGGTACAGAACAAAAGGCCATATTTATAAGACATCAAAAAAAATCTTTAAAGTGGGGAATGACAGTTTTATCAAATTGAACACTTTGCATATCGGCAGCTAAAAACAGAGATGAGCAGTCATTCCTTCCTTGAGCAGTAATTAGCTTAACTATTAGGTTGCTGAGATAGTCAGCAAAGCTTTGTGTAACCTGTACCAGTAGTATGTTGTGATCCTAATTACACACAATCTAAAGCTATTGCAAGTCACTCTGTGGATCCATTTCAGGGTCACAAATATTTCCAATATAGTATATAAAGGGTGGCACGGTGCCTCACAGCGCCAGAGACTCGGATTCAATTCCCACCTCAGTCTGTGTGGAGTTTGCACATTCTCCCCGTGTCTGCGTGGGTTTCCTCCGGGTGCTCCGGTTTCCTCTAACAGTCCAGAAATGTGCAGGTTGGTGAATTGGCCATGCTAAATTGCCTGTAGTGTTAGGTGAAGGGGTAAATATAGGGTTGCTCTTCAGAGGGTCGGTGTGGGCTTGTTGGGCTGAAGGGCCTGTTTCCACACGAAGTTATCTAATCTTCAAGGATACATTTCACACTGTCAAATCAAAAAATGTTAATGGAATATCGTCAAGAGAACAAATGCCAAAATAACCATTCAAAATACTAGGTGTACTAAAACCTCAAAAAAATGTGAAATAAGTGATATGTATGTTAAAGCTTTGGACACCATGACTGGTATAGAAATGCAACCTATAGTAACAGGCTTCCGGGCTTCCCATATTTATATGATGTCAACCACGAGCAGTTGTCTTCAGCTAATTTAAATAAAGCCACAAAACAGGTTTTCCGAGCTCAAAATATGGTGTCAGAGTTGGAACTGAAGTAGAGTTTTGAAGGGCTGTGAAAAGACATGTCGATTGACACAGAGACACAGGAATGTTGATTGCTGAGAAAAGCTGCTTCAACAAACTGAAAAGGAATAAAGAAGCAGATCACAGCTGAACACTGAGTAAGACACTAAAGCTGGAAAGCTTTCCTCTCCCACCACTGGCTGAAATGAAACATGAAGCAAAGACCAGTTTTTGCACTCACAAGAGCAAAATTACAAAATTATGTTAGATCTGCTAAGCAAGCCAGGGCAGCTAAACAAATCTATACTCTTAACACTTTTGGAAAGACACTGGTCCAGGCCGAATTCCACCCCAAACATCTCTGAAGAACAGATAAAACAGACTGTCAAATCCACAAATCAACCTTCAGACTCAGAAATCCATCAATGGAAATGGAACAACAAATCCCACAGGAGTGATACTCCCTGCAGAAGAAACATTACCCAGAAAAAAAGCCAATGACAATTCCTGCATGTATCAATATGACACCAGTGCAAACTAAAAACTGTAGCCTTGATTTTCACCAGAATTGAGAGTAGCTCTGACACATGAAAGTGCCATAAAATGTCGGCAATTGCAAGTCCAGCCCCCAAAACCAGCATCTCTCAATTATGATGAATTGCAGCAGGCTATTTTACACATGCACACTTCTAGGAGATGGTCTGTTCACTTAAATGACTACTGCCTCCACTGAAATAGATTCTGGAGAACCTTAAGTGTGAAACAGATGGAGTGGAGATTAGGCCAGGTAAGAACAGGTCCGTTTCCATGTGTTTAAGTTGAATAGGAAGGGTGTACCCACTTGAAAATCTAAGGTACCCTGTGGGTATGGTCCCTGGACAGCTTGAGAGTGATTTTAAGTCCAAAAGACCATTCAAAGAAGTAGAAGCAGGAGTAAGCCTATCAGCCCTAATGAATCTGCTCTACCATTCATTGAGATCATGGCTGATCTAATAATAAACAAGTCCTCTTTCCAGCCTTACCCCATGATCCCTGATTCTCCTACTGATTAAAATTCTGTCTATCTCAGCCTTGAATATAATTAATGACCTAACCTCAACGTGCTTCTGTGTTAAAGAATTTGCCACAGATTCAAAACACTCAAGAAAGGAATGCCTTCTCAACTCTGTTTTTAATGTGCAACATCTTATTATTGTGCCCTCTGGTCCTAGATTTTCCCACATTGGAAGACAACCTTTCTGGATCTACCCTGTCAAGCCACTTTTGCATAAAGGCCAACATTCCATTTGACTTTACAATACCTGCTGAATTTGAATACTAACTTTTTGTAATTCAAGGAGGAAGACTCCCAAATCCCTCTGTTCTGTAGCTTTCTGTAGTCTTCTGCCATTTAAATAATATTTAGCTTTTCTATTCCCTTCCCTGCCAAAATGCATAACCTCTTTGCCCCACCTCCCAAGTTTTTGCCCATTTCATATCCTTCCTTGTGCTATCCTCACAGATCGCCTCCAGTATCCTTTGGAGGTTAAGAGTCAAGGTTTGTATGGGGGGTGCAGTGTCAGGTGCCTTCTGGAACTCTTAAACAATTCTCTCCATGTTCTAAATGGAGAGAAAATTCATTAGTCAGAAGTGCAAAGAGACTTGAGAGTTCTATTCCAGGATTTTCATAAAGTAAATTTGCAGGTTGAACCAGTAGTTGGGAAGACAAATGCAATAATGGCATTTATTTTGAGAGGAGGTGAATATAAAAGCAGGGATGCACTTCCGAGGCTCTAGAAGGCTCTGGTAAGACCACATTTTGAGAATTATGCACAGTTTTGGATCCCATATCTCAGGAAGGATGCACTGACTCTGAAGCATGTTCAGAGGAGATACACGAGAATGATCCAAGGAATGAAAGGCTTAACATATGAGGGAAGTGTGAGGACTCTGGGTCTGTACTCCATGGAGTTTAGAAGGATGAGGGGGATTCTAATTGGAACATACTGAATACTGAATGGCCTGGACAGAATAGATGTTAGGAAGATGTTTCCATTGGTAGGAGAGACCAGGACTCAAGGGCATAGTTTAGAGTAAAGTTAAGTTGGGAGAAATTTCTTTGGCCAGAGAGTGGTGAATCTGTGGAATTCATTGCCACAGAAGGCTGTAGAGGCAAGGTCACTAAGTAAATTTAAGACTGAGATAGATAGGTTCTTGAGTATCAAGGGGATCAAGAGTTTCGGGGAGAAAGTGGGAAAATGAGTTTGAGAAACTTATCATCCATGATTGAATGGCAGAGCAGACTCAATGGGCTGAATGGCCTAATTTCTGCTCCTATGTCTTATGGTCATATGGTCTTATAGCCTTATCTGCCAACATTTCTGAGCAAGAGTTTCTACTCCTCCCTTGCCTTTTATTATGACCAGATTCTGGATGAAACTCACTTTGTTATGACCAGACCCTGGACAGTGTTCTCCAATTCATTATGGTTCGAAAGACAGGAGGGATGAACTTGCTCCCTTTTTTCCTTCACCCATCCACTATGTTCATTGCATCAAACTTAATTTGGAAGAATCCTTTGCATTGTGGAGACCTTTCTTCCAGACCCAAATGAACTGAATATTTTAAAAGCAAGACAAATTAGTAATGCAGTACACATGTGCACAGATTAGAAATAAAGGAGAAGTCAAAAAGCATATATACAGATCACTCTTTGAAATCTTTACCAAGAGTAAATAGTTAAATATTGTGGCCACTGTACTGGAATTTATTGGCATTGTTGCCTTTGATAGTTGAGCAGACAATCTTTGAGATTTTTGGTTTTGCAGGCTGATTGAAGTTCCTTCATCCTGACTCCCTTTTAATCTGGTGTGAAGCACAAGAGGTGAGAGAGGATCCTCCTTTACCTGCAATGCAAGTTGAATAAGGAATAGTTCTTTGACTCCAACCTTCACAGCATACTAACATTTTAATGCAGGCTTGTACGCACGAGAGCATTCAGTACCATTAGTCCATGTCTGCAGAGTTGAAACGCCTGAGCTGTGTGTTTGCCAAAGGGAAAAACACAAAATATCTCTCCACGTTGGGACATAATCTGCTTCTCCAAACTGTGCAATTGAAGCTCAGTGCAGCTACAACACCTGATAATATGGAAAGTTAGCTGAAAATGTGTTGCTGGAAAAGCGCAGCAGGTCAGGCAGCATCCAAGGAGCAGGAGAATCAATGTTTCAGGCATGAGCCTTTCTTCATGCCCGAAACATCGATTCTCCTGCTCCTTGGATGCTGCCTGACCTGCTGCGCTTTTCCAGCAACACATTTTCAGCTCTGATCTCCAGCACCTGCAGTCCTCACTTTCTCCTCCAATATGGAAAGTTAACCAGGTATGTACTGCACACAGAGAGTAGGATAATTCCAACCTGCCAATTACTGCCCCAACATAATGACACAGCAGCCAGAATGCTCACTTACATTGCCAGCATGGCTGACACTCCCTCCCACGTACATTCCCATTCTCTCACTCTAGTTGTTGTTAAATCAGCAGGCCACACAGATTACCTATCTTTAACTGAAATAAAGGGGAGGTGATGGCTGAGTGGTATTATTGCTTGACCGTTAATTTAGAAATCCTGGTAATGTTCTGAGGAACCTGAATACAAATCCTACCACAGCAGCTGGTGGAACTATCTGGTTGGGCCTGCATGTGACTCCAGACCCACAGAAATGTGGTTGACTCTTAACTGTCCTATGGGGAATTAGGGATGGGCAATGAATAATAGCCAGCAATGCCCTCATCCCATGAATGAATTTTTAAAAACTATTTATTGACGCTCTGTAAGTCACCAGTACTCTGTCCCCAGTGACCATTGGAGGTCTGTATCTTGTTATTTTTAACCGTAGGGAAACATAATACAGACAATCAATCAGCACAACTTCAGTAAAGAGCTTTTATTTACAGACAGAAAAAGCAAACATGAACAAAATGAGTAGAGGCTGCAGTTTGCTCCACTAGTATCATGACTAACAATCAGTATACATTCCATGATGGTTTGCTGCAACAAACTCTCATCGACTGAAGCTGTGATTTGGAGATGCCAGTGTTGGACTGGGGTGTACAAAGTTAAAAATCACACAACACCAGGTTATAGTCTGACAGGTTTATTTGGAAGCACTAGCTTTTGGAGCACTGCTCCTTCCGACCACTTGATGAAGGAGCAGCACTCCAAAAGCTAGTGCTTCCAAATAAACCTGTTGGACTATAACCTGATGTTGTGTGATGTTTAACTGCTGGAGTTGGTTTTCAATCAGGATCTGTCTGGCTGGTCATATCTAACTCAGCTGAGCTGTGTCATGCGTAAGGAGAGTTTTCTCAGTTTTACAGTCACCATCCTTTTCCTTGA
This sequence comes from Chiloscyllium plagiosum, assembly GCF_004010195.1. Taxonomy (NCBI): domain Eukaryota; kingdom Metazoa; phylum Chordata; class Chondrichthyes; order Orectolobiformes; family Hemiscylliidae; genus Chiloscyllium; species Chiloscyllium plagiosum. Next base: position 82,619,591 of record NC_057711.1, on the reverse strand, counting down.
AAAGCTACTCCCATTCGACCATTTCCTCAGCAGCCAGAACATTACCTCATTGCCTATTCCAATTGTGCAGAACACAGTATGCCAGGATGATGAAGCACATTCTGTCCAGACTAAACTATAGGGGTCTTCCCTGACCAGTCCAAGCTGCAGAACCGCATCTTCAGCAGCACTACTGAAGGTGCCAGGCTGAGTGACCAACGCATTGCATCATGAAGGGAGTGCCTGCAGACTATGGACCACTCCCTATCCCAGACTCACATCAATCATTCAGCTTTTCATTGCATTCAGTAGAGTTCATTGTCATACTTACAGGACATATAATAAAGCAATGCTCCTCTCCTTCCTCAGCACACTTGGAAGTTTGATAAGTGTCAAGATTCTTTCAGCCAGCTTCTTTTCAAATCATTTTTACAAACTTCACCATCATTGAGTTACTAATGTTAGATTTGAAAACACCTATGCATGGTGCAAGGTGCCTTTGACCAGCATTTGAAGCCGAAACACATTCACTATGCACACATTGCAAATGGGTGAAGAAATGCCTAGAAACTAAATGCAGTTGGAGTTTGCAAACAGCTGCTTCATATATTTGTCCTTCAAAGTTCGAGCAAATAGCAGATTCCAGAGATGAGAGGTTTGTCTTATGAAGAGAGATTGAGCAGTTTAGGTGTATACTCTTCAGAATTCAGAAATATGAGAGGAGATCTCAGATACTAAAGGGGATTGATGAAGTAGATGTAGAAAGTATGTTTCCCCTTGTGGGACAATACGTAATTGAAGCTCATAGTTTAGGAAGAGGGGGAGCAGAATTAAAAGAGATGAGGAGAAATGACTTTTCTCAAAGTACCATGAATCTGTGGAATTCACTACCCCAGAGTACAGAAGATGCCAGGATAGTAAGTAAATTTAGGGAGGAGATAGATATATTTTTAATTAATAATGGACTGAAAGGTTATATAGAGCAATCAGGAAAGCGGAGTTGAGGCTGAGGTAAGATCAACCATGATCCTATTGAATGGCGGAATAGACTTAAGGGGCTGAATGACATACACAAGTTCCTCTCATTTTCACCCAACAAATTGACACTGACTCCTCTCTTTCTGGGCCTTGCTTCAGGCAAATTACAGTTGTATTTCACATCTAAAGAATGGTGACTGATGGCAGAGATCGCAGATCAAGGTGAACACCATTAGTACTGGCTTTCAGCTGATTATCAGTTACCTGTTTCACAGCCCATGTGTTCCTCTTTACTTTGCACTATCCAGTGGCCCATTCCCATACATCCCCTCTATGTGAAGATCCATCACATTGGACTTTACCACCAAATGCCCTCCATGCTCCCTAAGCCCTGACATTACACCTTACTGATGCACAACCTGCTCTTCTATGTCACTGCCAGCAGCATCCTTCAACTATGCTATCCAATGCTGTTCCATCTGTCAACCCTCCCATATCTTGAGATAGCCCCATCACCACACTTGTCCCCTCCTCTGTACATGCCCCTATCCTCCCAAACTTGATTCTTCCACAAACCCTCCTCAACGATCAATACACAGACACCCAGGACTTTATTTGTCCCAAATTTCTGACTGAAGATTGACAAGCAGCCTGTTGACATGATGTAATAGCCCCTGACCCCTATCTTTGCAGCTTCCCAACTGAAGATATGCAATTTCCCTGACTGCTTGTTCTAGCCCTACAGGACAGACCATTGCCCATTCCCTGGACTATACACAGACATTTCCTCTCTCTAACATGCCTGAACAGATAGCTGACCATGTTCAAGCCCTGGACTGTGTGCAGACTATGCCCATGACCTACAGTACCACCAGCAGCCTTCATCAGGAAGGGCTTATGCCTGAGACATCGACTCTCTTGCTCCTTGGATGCTGTGCTTTTCCAGTGCCACACTTTTCAACTCTGAGTCTCCAGCATCTGCAATCCTTACCTTCTCCTGAGGACTAACATCAGTCCATTTTCCTTGACACCAAGCAGATGCATGAAACATGCAATAAGCTGCTGCCTACAAAATGAACAACCTCACCAGACTGTTCACACAATTCAACCACAAATCTCATCATAATCAACATTTTTTAAGACCCTATAAGATTCTGCCCATACTCACAATGGCCATTTTACCCAATGTTCCTATATAAAGCCTCAACAGAGCTAACCAGGTGAGACCAGTGTAAGTACTGTTGAAGGCTTTTGAAAGATTTCAAACTCAAATCAGGCTAAAGCAATCCAATGGGTTTTGATGAAATTATGAAGATACAAATTAGGAACATTCAAATTCCCAAGCCTGCTGTTTTAATTGGAATCATTACAAAATTAGAGATCAATGACAAGGAGGCATATATATAATGTAAAAGGCAGAATGTTTACAGGAAATGTGAGAAATACATTTTTCATCCAGTGGGTGGTGTGAATCTGTAACTCACTACTTTAAGGGTGGTAAGGGCAGAAATAGCATTTAAGAAGGATTTAGATATGCATATGCCAAGACATAGAAGCCTGGGGTCAAGTGCTAGAAAATGGAATTAGAATAGTTAGGTGGTTGATGCAATTGTTGTGGACGTGTGAGCCAAGAGGCCTTTTTTCTCTGTTGTAAACCTTCTATGACTCTACAATATTTTCTTTACCTTCCTTGACAGCATAGTGTCACTTATTGCCTCTGAGTCTCTAACATGATGCACATCATTAATGCACCTTTGTCAGTGTCCAAGTCATGCAAGTGATCACATACCAGCAATTTGGAATTGAGTCTGCATTATACCATTTGGATGGCTGGAGGCTTTGCTTGATTGAATACATTCTAATATAGTAAGGTTCTTGAATTTTCAATAACAGATTGACCATCTCTTTCATCTCTAATGGAAGAGTCTTGACTATTTCTTCCAAGAATCTCATTAATCACCTTCCATGTAGCAGTCCTGGGAAGCAGCAGTACCTTGGATGCAAATGTGGGAGATATGCTGAGGGATCTGGGCCCTCATCACCATCCTTATTCGTATGTAATTGATGAGGATGGAGTGGTCTTGGTTTGGTGGAGGTAGCAAATTAAACTTCAGATGTGAAGGAGACATTAGACCTCACTGTTCAAATTTATCAACATACTTTCCTGCAATTGGACTTGAATTCAGGTGAATTTATATTTCACTGGAGCTTGTGAGGGGGTTTGGGAGTTTGGGGGTGGGTGGGTGCACTCCCTGAACATGAACCAGTGGAGGTAAGCTTCTCTTTGATGTTTCACCTCCTGTTGCTAGGATACAAAGAAGAGAAAAACACAGATGATGCTGCAGCCATTTCCCTCACATAATCCCAAAGTTCACAAATGATTATTTTTGATCGATAAGGGTCATCATGCTGATCATGCTATTCTGCTGAGTGACTAATGCCTGCTCTAAACTAAAGACACACTTTATAATCCAATTCTCCTGTGCTCAAAAACAGGCCAGTTCTTACAATTGCTCTTCAACGGGTCATTCACAGTTGTTAACACATTAACAAGCATTCTTCTACTACTCCACTCATCACACATTTCACAATGTGGGCATGACGAAACCCAACAGTCACAAGAATATTCCATGGGCAGATCTGAATACTATTTTTGATATTTCTTAGACCACAGGAAGGCATGAAATGTTAACTTTGCTTCTCTCCCCAGATATTTCCTCACCTGTTGTGTATTTCCAGTATTTTCTTTTGATGTTTCAGATTTCCACCAGGCATTGGGTATCTAGCTTTAGCGTTTTTACCCTACCTACCTGCCTGGTGAAAACTGGACACCCATTAAAATTCACAACGTTACTTAATCAATGATACCTTGCAGGATCAATTAAACGTGTTTGATTTCTACTGTTAGTTTAGGATAGGTTCATCCTCTGCCAGACCACAGGATTGTTTTTTTGTCTTTTTCTGATATATATAAGTGCTCTTACAGAAAACTGTTCGTTGTTTTTTCCCCAATCACCAAATCACTCATGTTCTTCTCCACCTATTAAACACCATCAGAAAATCATTTGTGTTTCTGATCGAATAATGTCTCATTTTACCACTTGTGAGAAACTCTCCTCATTCACCTGAATTAATCAAAGGCTACCTGTTCCCATAAACATGTTAATGACACTGTTTGGTAAGAATCAACCCAGCCTCATTCTGTCACGGGTAGCCAGGAGATTAGAATGCAAACACCTGCAAAATTGTGAATAATTTGGTTCTGAAGAAAGATGTAGAAGTCATTCCGTATAATGCGTGCTTCATTAACACAAAGAACATGTTTGACGATTTGGGAACACTGTTTCTAAAGCGCAAAGTTTTAAAACTTGTATTGGTTATAATGCGATTCCTGCCCCATTAGTTTAAATGGTGCTGTTATACACAATTTTTATATGACACAGGATTGCAAGAGAACAGAACTCTTGCGTTATAGCGCTATTGATTGGACTGGACTTGGAGACATTCTGAAAAAGGTTCACTAAATTGATCCCAGGTCGGGAAGAACTATCTTATGAGGAGACTTGGAGTAGGTTGGGCGTGTACTTATTATAGTTTGGAAGACGGAAAGACAAACTTACTGAAACATACAAGAATCTTAGGGAACTTGACAAGGCAAAGATGTTGATTATCCTCATGAGAGAGTCTAGGATCGGAGGAATAATTTCAGAGTTGGGGTTGCCCTTAAACAGTGATGAGCAAGAATTTCTTCCTTCAGAGGGTGTTGAATCTATGGAGCTCTTTATTACAAGAAGCTATCAAGGCTGGGTCATTAAGTATATTCAATGATGAGATAGATAGATTTCTAATCAGGAAGGAAATCAAGAGTTATGGGAGAAAGGTAGGAAAATGGAGTTGAGGATTACTGATTCAGCTATGATCTCATAGGCTGAAAGCCTACTTCTTATGGTCTTAAATTCCCAAAGCCCCTCCCCCAAGTCCCTCCTCCCTACCTTTTATTTTAGCCTGCTTGGCACACCCTTCTCATTCCTGAAGAAGGGCTTATGGCCCGAAACGTCGATTCTCCTGCTCCTTTGATGCTGCCTGACCTGCTGCGCTTTTCCAGCAACACATTTTTCAGCTTAAATATAAGCAACCCATGTTTTAGGCAGTTGGTCTGTGCAAGAATAATGAGGTTGGAATTACTCTAAATTCATGCTAACGAAGTGCCAGCCAAAGATCATATCCAACAACAGGGAGTCTAACAATCTTCCTTTGAGATCCAATAGTAGTATCACCACCAAATCCACAACCAGGGGGAGCCTGTAGGTCACTAGAAACCCAAATGGACCAGTCACATAACCACTGTGCTGCAACATTGCTTGTTTTACTGGGAGTTACTGAAAATGTTTTGTTTGGCTACAGGGCATGTAAATCTTAGTGAAGGGATTTCAAACAAGCAGAGATTGTTTATTTGTTTCAGGCATGAACAATCAAAGCTATTTGTTGCGGACAGAAACAGAAATTGCTGGAAAAGCTCATCAGGTCCGACTGCATCTGTGGAGAAGATATCAAAGTTCAACATTTCAGGTCGAGTGACCCTTCCTCAGAACTATTCTGAGGAAGGGTCACTCAACCCAAAATGTTAACTCTGATTTCTCTCCATGGATGCTGCCAGATCTCCTGAGCTTTTCCAACAATTGCGATTTTTGTCTCTGATTTAAAGCAATTGCAGTACTTTTAGTTTTTACTTAGTAAGCTATTTGTTGTTCCTTTTCCACTCAAGGGTACACTTCCAGACAAAAATATGTGCACCATTCCCAGTCAGTATATTTGGCAAAATATAGACATTACATGGACCAACTTCTGGGTTTGGTGATTATTTATGAGAAGTGTAATGTCCTTTTGTGGGAGCCTTTGAGAGGAATCTTAACAAATGAGAATAATGGACCAAAGGTGGGATGTTTCTGGGGAAGCAGATGTGGCGCAGAATCTGGACATTCTGGAATGACCAGCTAATACCATTCTTTATAGTTTCCTCTATCTGGAAAGTGCTTAAAATGTTCCTTTATTAATGTGGTTGCAAGTTTAACTGAGATGGATATCCCCCTGGATCCTGCCAGGATCATGGCTCCATGCAAAAGAAAAATACTGTAGATGTTCTAAATATGTGAATTCAAAAAACAGAAAGAGCTGTAGAAACTCAGCAAAACCGGCTGCATCTTTGGAGAGAAAAATAGATTTAACATCTCAAGTCTGATATGAGGAAGAGTTATCTTCAAATTCCTTCTCTCTCCACAGATGCAGCAGGACCTGCTGAATTTCTCCAGCACTTTGTGCTTTTATTTCATCACTGCAAGTGATGGAGCAGGAACATACAGGCATGTATACTATCATGTTCATTTCTGATGAACTAAGTAACTAAACACATAGTTAAGCACTTATTTCAATCCATTCAGGTATAAACTATAACTATATTGGAATATCTAAGCATGAGTATGAATAACAGCCACTTCAATGAAGTACTAGAGTGGAAGTTGATGTAAAGGCCAGTAAGAAATCAATCTTATAGCTTGATGCGAAATGAATACAGGCAATTTGGAATACATATTTCACATCAAATAGACCAAAGAATCTGCAAAACAATGACACTGGCTAGTTACTCCAAAATTCTCAAAGGTTCCTTCCAACTCCAGTCCCTGTTTTGGAACCAACCCATCTTTTCCCAATTGCTGCCTTTTTGTATGAATACCAGAAATAAATCAGCCTGTTAGATGTTAAAAAGCTGATATACCTAGACCCCTCTTGCCTAGATACAGAGCAACATACAAAGAATCTTCAGCATTTATTTAGTGCTGGGGTCACCAGGATTTCCTTTGTAAGGTCATTTAAATTGCCCAAACGCAGCACCAGCACAAACTCACATAGTAAATTCGGGACATCATTAAAATGATCAAGACTAGATAATCTTGGTCTTCTCCCATTTTCTAGATTGATATATTTAGAGTCATAGATATATATAGCATGGAAACAGACTCTTCAGTTCAACTCATCCATGCGGACCAGATATCCTAAATTAATCTAATCCTATTTGCCAGCACTTGGCCCATATCCCTCCAAACGTTTCCTATTCATATACCCATCCAGATGCCTTTTAAATGTTGTAATTGCACCAACCTCCACCATTTCCTCTAGCAACTCATCCCATACATTCACCACCCTCTGCATGAAAAAAGTTGCCCTTAAAATCCCTTTTAAATCTTTCCCCTCTCACCCTAAACCTCACCCTCTAGTTCTGGATTCCCCCACCCCAGGGAAAAGACTTTGTTATGTTTATCCTGTCCATGCCCCTCATTGTTTTATAAACCTCTATAAGGTCACCCCTCAGCCTCCGACGCTCCAGGGAAAATAGCTCCAGGGCTCCACCTCAGCCTCTCCCAAAAGCTCAAACCCTTCAACCTGGTAACATCCTTGTAAATCTTTTCTGAACCCTTTCAAGTTTCACAACATCCTTCCTATAGGAGAGAGACCAGAATATTCCAAAAGTAGCCTAACCAATGTCTTGTACAGCTGCAACATGTCCTCCCAATTCCTATACTCAATGCACTCACCAATGAAGGAAAGCATACCAATCCCTGCTTCAGTATCTTTATCTACCTGCGACTCCACTTTCAAGAAACTATGAACCTGCACTCCAAGGTCTCTTTGTTCAGCAACACACTCCAAGACCTTACCATTAACTGTATAAAACCTGCCCTGATTTGCCTTTCCAAAATGCAACACCTCAAATTATCTGAATTAAACTCCATCTGCCACTCCTCTGTCCATTGGCAGATCTGATCATGATCCCATTGTACTCTGAAGTCACATTTTGTGTTTTCCACCACACCTCCAACGTTGGTGTCATCTGCAAATTTACTAACTATATCTCCTATATTCACATCCAAATTATTTATACAAATGACAAAAAGCAGTGGACCTAGCACCAATCCTTGTTGCACACATCTGTAAAGTTCTCCAAGGGTCAAGAAAATTGTCTCTTGATATGCCAGGAGAGGAGACATTGGAGAATATTAATAGAGAAACATTGATAAGAGAAGAGGTATTTGAAAGTAACAATAAACAACTTTCGATATGGAAACATATAATGCAGTGAAACAGCCTAAAATTAATAGAATGTTAGTAGACAAAAAAAGCATCCACAACAAAAAAATCATATCACAGTCCACAGGCATAGTAAATTCAGCCAGCAGCTATAAGGGCAATTTTAAGGGCATTTAAATTGTCATTGGATAAACACATGGATGAAAATGGGATAGTGTAGGTTAGATGGGCTTCAGGTTGGTTCCACAGGTCAGCACAACATCGAGGGCTGAAGGGCCTGTACTGCGCTGTAATGTTCTATGTTCTATAATTAATGAATGGAAGCTGTTGGAATATTGGCACTGACTTCGGAACCCCAGGGCATCAATGTGGACTTCAACAGTTTCCTCATTTCCCCTTCCCCCACCTCACCCCAGTTCCAAACTTCCAGCTCAGTACTGTCCCCATGACTTGTCCTACCTGCCTATCTTCTTTTCCACCTATCCACTCCCCCCTCCCCCCCCGACCTATCACCTTCATCCCCTCCCCCACTCACCTATTGTACTCTATGCTACTTTCTCCCCACCCCCACCCTCCTCTCACTTATCTCTCCACCCTTCAGGCTCTCTGCTCTCTGCCTGTATTCCTGATGAAGGGCTTTTGCCCGAAATGTCGATTTTACTGCTCCTCGGATGCTGCCTGAACTGCTGTGCTCTTCCAGCACCACTGTAATCTAGACACTGACATTAAAGCCTGATACCTGTGAAAAATGGTAATAAACAAACCAATGGTTTACTTTCGCCAGTAAGGTAGGTAAGACATACTTTTACAAAAATATCACCATGTAGCTTGTAAATATATTTTATAATATAAATTGATATCATCCTGCTAGATTTATAGAATCGAATTCATAGAACCCCTACAGTGTGGAAGCAGGCCACTTGGCCCATTGAGGCCACACCGACCCTCCGAAGAGCATCACACCCAGACCCATTCAATTCCAGTAACCCTGCATTTCTCATGACTAAACTACCCAGCCTGCACATCCCGGGACACTATGGGCAATATAGCATGTCCAACCTAATTAATCTTTGGATTGTGGGAGGAAACTGGAGCACCTGGAGGAAAATCACACAGGGAAAATGTGCAAACTCCACACAAACACTCACCCAAAGGTAGAATTGAACCTGGGTTCCTGGTGCTGTGAAGCAGCAATGCTAACCACTGAGCCACAGTGCGCCCTCATTGATGGCAATCACAGTGATAAAAACTTATTTTGTGTTAAAATTGTAGCCTGATCTACAGCATATTAATATAAACGATTTATTAAAATAACTTACAAGGATGTTGCCAGAGTTGAAGAATTTGAGCTATAGGGAGTGGCTGAATGGGCTGGGGCTGTTTTCCCTGCAGCGTCAGAGGCTGAGGGGTGACCTTATGGAGGTTTATAAGACAATAAGAGACCGGGATAGGATAACTAGACAAAGTCTTTTCCCTGGGGTGGGGGAATCCAGAACTAGAGGGCATAGGTTTAGGGTGAGAGGGACAAGATATAAAAGAGACCGAAAGGGCAATTTTTTCACACAGAGGGTGGTGCATGTATGGAATTAGCTGCCAGAGGAGGAGGTGGTGGTGGCTGGTACAATTACAGCATTTAAAAGGCATCTGGATGGGTATATGAATAGGAAGGGGTTAGAGGGATATGGGCCAAGTGCTGGCAAAGAGACTGGATTAGTTTAGGATATCTGGTTTGCATGGATGAGTTGGACTGAAGGGTCGGTTTCCATGCTGTACATTTCTATGACTCTATGACTCTAATTGTCTCTCTACATTTAAATGATGCAGATTTAGATTAGATTAGATTAGATTAGATTAGATTAGATTACTTACAGTGTGGAAACAGGCCCTTCGGCCCAACAAGTCCACACCGCCCCGCCGAAGCGCAACCCACCCATACCCCTACATTTACCCCTTACCTAACACTACGGGCAATTTAGCATGGCCAATTCACCTGACTTGCACATCTTTGGACTATGGGAGGAAACCGGAGCACCCGGAGGAAACCCACGCAGACACGGGGAGAACGTGCAAACTCCACACAGTCAGTCGCCTGAGGCGGGAATTGAACCCGGGTCCCTGGCGCTGTGAGGCTGCAGTGCTAACCACTGTGCCACCGTGCCGCCCACTAATTAGAATTTTCCCAGCATTTCCCTGATATGGGGATCTTGGCCAGTTCTTAGTATCATTGAAATTATGAGACAGATGTCAAAAGGAGATTTCAACTGGAGAGGATGTATTGCTTTAAATTTGGACTGATAAATTTCAGTACTCTGATACAAGGGTACACTGAAAATCCAATGATGCCTTCTGAAGATTAGAATTTCCTTTTTGAGATATTTTTTACATGTACAATTTTGAAATGTTCCTAAACAGGTTCTGGTCAACAAACCAATGTTCTGTCTACAATATCAAGGCCATATGTTTAATTGAGATATCAGGGTTAATAATAAATAATGGCACAAATATGGGTGCAAATGTGGAATTGTAATTAGAAAAGATTATGCTATCAATAGTCTTTTGCAAACAGAAGAAAATTTCAATGTTACCTTCCGTTTGAAAATGTGAAGACCAAATTTAAAAATAATGAATAACTACTTTTATTTCCAACCTTCTCCCTTTTTTCCGAATGTTGTAACTAGAATATGGCTCCACAGACAGTAGTAGCTCTTTTTCATTTCAACAAAGTCCAAAGATGTGCAGATAGGTGGATTGACCACATTAAATTGCCCCTAGTGTCCAGGAATGTGCAGGCTAGATGGGTTAGGCATGGGAAGTGCAGGATGTAGAGAGGTGTGTCTGGATGGGATGCTCAATGGGCTGAATGGCCTGCTTCCATACTGCAGGGATTTTATGATTCTATGAAGTTATTGTTGTTTCTGCAGAAACCCAGATGGAAAATATCAACAGACAATTTGGTGCTGTGGTTGTTGTCAGAGAAGTATTTTAAATATTCTGGTTTGGTATTAATCATTATCGAGACCAATGAACATTTCATCCAGATGTAATAAAACAGAATTCAAATACACATTGTATTAGCCCTTTATTCTGGCATGCAGTGGCCAATTGTACAGTCACAATTACCTTGCCGGGTGAAATAAGGCAACTCGGCACAGACTGAGAGCTGAGTTTGGGATTGCGTTTGTGTTTAAAGCAGAATTTCTTACCAAGTGGCATCCATCCCACCTCTGTGTATATCCTTTATATTGACTTACATGATCTTTTCACCAGCCCAATGAACTTCCAAGTACTATTTTCAAAAATGGCTTCTTTTATACTTGAATATAAAAAGTCTATAGTTAACGTATGAACCAAATTACTTTACCTGGTAAAGTAAATATTCCAGTGCTATAATTTTCCAAATCTCAGTCTTCAGCCATTTTCAATAAAGTCTGAATGCCGACAACAGACTAGAGTTATCCCTCATTACTTTTAGTGCACAGCTTGGTTCACAGGGAGCATTTTGGAACTTGGACATGCACTGCCAACAATTTTTATCCAATAAGTGTAGAATCGTTATTTTATGAAATATATACTTAAGGTATTCATCTGATGAATGGTTTGATTTTTTTTTAGTGTTATGTTGGTAGCTTTCACTAAGTATATTTATTTGAAACATAAAAATACAAAAGCAGCAGTGGGCCATTCAGCCAATTGAGCCCACTGTGCTATTTAAATGATAATGCCTGATCCTCTAACTCAAAGCTATATTCCCACTCATTCCCCATGCCTCTTGATACATTTAGTTTCAAGAAATCTATCCATTGCTTTCTTAATTATGATCAGTTGCCTCACCTCCATAGTCTTCTATGGTGGAGAATTCCAGTTTCACCACCCTCTGTGTAAAGCAATCTAAATTAATCCCAGCTTCCTGCACATGATTCATATGCCTCTATTTCCTACCTGTTTGTGTGTCTGTCTACATGCCTCTTAAACATTGCTATCAGATCTGCTTCTACTGCCTCCCCTGGACAGTGTAATCCAGGCACCTACCACCCTCTATGTAAAAATCTTGCCCTGCACAGCTCCTTTAAAATTTTCCCCTCTGACTTTAAACATTTGGCATTTCCACCCTCAGAAAAAGATTCTGACTATCCATCTTATCCAAGTGTCTCATAATTTTATCTATATCTATCAGGTCACTCCTCAGCCTCTAACACTCGAATGAAAACAATCCAAGTTACTCCAAGCACTTGGAGTATTGCGTGCAGTTCTGGTCACCGCGTTATAGGAAGGATGTGGAAGCTTTGGAAAGGGCACAAAGGGGATTTACTAGGATGTTGCCTGATTATGGAGGGAAGTTCTTACAAGGAAAGGTTAAGGGACTTGAGGTTGTTTTCATTACAGAGAAGAAGGTTGAGAGGTGACTTAATTTAGACAGATAAGATAATCAGAGGGTTAGAAAGGTTGGACAGTGAGAGTCTTTTTCCTTGGATCGTGATGGCTAGCACAAGGGGACATAGCTTTACAATGAGGAGTGATAGATATAGGACAGATGTCAGAAGTGGTTTCTTTACTCAGAGTGTAGTATGGGCATGGAACAGTAATAGACTGCCTGCAACAGTAATAGACTTGCCAACTTTAAAGGCATTTAAATGGTCATTGAATAAGCATATGGATGAAATGAAATAATGTAGGTTAGATGGGCTTCAGATTGTTTCCACAGGTCGGCTCAACATTGAGAGCTGAAAGGCCTGGACTGCACTGTGATGTTCTATGTTCTATCCAACCCCTCCTTACAGCTAATATTCTCCAATCCAGGCAGAATCCTGGTAAACCTTTTCTGCACACTCACCAAAGCCTCCACATAGCTTATAGTGCAACAACCAGAGCTGCACACAATATTCCAAATATGGCCTAACAAAAATCTTATAGAGCTGCAATATGACTTGCCAACTTTTAAATTCATCCAAATAATAAAGGCAAGTATAAGCCTGCTTTATGTATTCGTTACCACCTCATCCACTTGTGTTGCCACTTGCAGGGAGCTATGGGCTTGCATCAGAGATCCCTCTGTATATTAACTCTCATAACTGTCCTGCTATTTACTGTACATTTTCCTCTTGCATTTGACTTCCCAAAATGCATTAACTCACACTTGTCTGATAAAACACCAACCGCCATTTCTCCTCACAACTTTCCAACTGATTTATGTCCTACTATATCCTTTGGCAACCTTCCTCACTATCCATAACACCACCAATTTATCTGCAAACTTATAATCAGACCACCTACATTTTAATCCAAATCATTTATGTATATATTACAACAACAAATGTCCCATCACTGATCCTTGCAGAACACCACTTGTCATAAATCTCCAGTCAGAAAAACACCCTTCCACAACTACCTTCTGTCTTCTGTGACCATGCTAATTTTTTTATCCAGTTTATCAACTGACTGTGGATGCTATGTGACATAATCTGCTGGACCAGCATAATGTCAGGGACCTTGTTAACTGTTTTAGTAAAGTCCATGTCAACAACATCCACTGCCTTAACATCAGTAATCACCTTTGCCACTTACTCAAAAAGCTCAATACAATTTGTGAGCCAAAACCCCTCCTGTTCTTTTCAAAATCCAAGAAAATCTTCTCCCGATGAATTTTCTCCAATGATTTCCCTACCACTGGTGTAAGGTCACTAATCTATAATTTCCTGGATAAACCTTGTTACCCATCTTAAACAAAGGAACAACATTGGCTAGTTGCCAGTCATAGAGATGTATAGCATGGAAACACACCCTTCGGTCCAACCTGTCCATGCCGACCAGATATCACAACTGAATCTAGTCCTACCTGCCAGCACCCGGCCCATATCCCTCCAAACCTTTCCTATACATATACCCATCCAAATGCCTCTTAAATGTTGCAATTGTACCAGCCTCCACCACATCCTCTGGCAGCTCAATCCGTACATGTACCACCCTCTGCGTGAAAATGTTGCCCCTTAGGTCTCTTTTATATCTTTACCCTCTCACCCTAAACCTATGTGCTCTAGCTCTGGACTCCCCGATCCCAGGGAAAAGACTTTGTCTATTTATCCGATCCATGCCCCTCATAATTTTGTAAACCTCTATAAGGTCACTCCTCAGCCTCCGACGCTCCAGGATAAACAGCCCCAGCCTGTTCAGCCTCTCCCGATAGCTCAAATCCTCCAACCCTGGCAACATCCTTGTAAATCTTTTCCGAACCCTTTCAAGTTTCACAACATCTTTCTGATAGGAAGGAGACCAGAATTGCATGCAATATTCCAACAGTGGCCTAACCAATGTCCTGTACAGCCGCAACATGACCGCTCAACTCCTGTACTCAATACTCTGACCAATAAAGGAAAGCATACCAAATGCCTCCTTCATTATCCTATCTACCTGCAACTTCACTTTCAAGGAGCTATGAACCTGCACTCCAAGGTCTCTTTGTTCAGCA